>NC_133179.1:71665000-71667500 GCF_049306965.1 Danio rerio | reverse complement strand
AGGAACTTTCTTTCAAACATTCATTCACATCTGCAGCTGATGTCAGAACCAAGGTTATTACAGTCAACGAAAATGAACGAAAAAAACGTAAACTAAAATGTTAAATTAAATTAAACTGTAAACTGGAATAAAAAAAACTAAAAAAACTAAAATCATAGCAAAAACCTCATTCGTTTTCGTATTTGTAAATGTATTTAATACATAATCTTACTGTAAGCCTTTTAGAAGTAAATCTATTTACTCCGCGCTGCAGGTGTTTGAGCTGTGCGGCACCTCAGAGTCTGTAGCCAGATAGAGCCGGTTTTCCTCCAGTCATCCTCGCTGTTGCTCTCGCGACAAAAACAACGAGCGGACATGACAGCAGCACAGTCACAGCATTAAATACAGACACTTTAAACTATTTCTTTAGCACGTTTGTGCCCAATAATGGGTTTTATTTCTGTATCGCGATCGTGAACAAATCTTTTTAACCGGATCTTCTGAGTGAACCGGTTGAACTAGTTCACCTAATCGAACTGAATCATTTGAAACTATTCACGTCTCCAGTAAGCACTCATCCACAAACTACTTACTTTTTACCAAGCCTAATACCCCCCTCTGACTCTAAATAATCCAATATATACTCGCATTCAGTTATTAGAACAGTAACGTTACACTGAGATCAATTTGAGAAGCGGTTATCCTGCGCATGTGCGATTCATTGAATCGAATGCAAATAGCACATGGCAGCCTGCTGTGAGTGTACTAAACTTGAACACCTGCAGCGCGGGTAAACCGAGGGCTTAAATGAGATGATCTGGTGAAAAACGTAATTTTATTTCAGACAATCGTAATAGAATAATTTAAATAAGTGAATCATGCTTCAGTTGGGTTGCAATGTAAATAGATCATGATGATGTTTTAACTGACTGAAATGACTATTGCTGACTACGTAATTTTGGCAAGTTGAGTCCAAACATCCGCATTAAAGATCTGAACTTCCCATCACTACTGTGTAGCTAACCTCAGAAGCAGCCTTGCACACATATTGTACTTAAGGCTGCCATCTTGTGGGCTGTTGTATTTGAATTTGAGGGAGGGTAGATGGTCGTGCTAGATGGTAGTGTTCATGTATCCTCTGAATACAGGTTTCAGAAAATGTATGGCTGAGTTTTTATTATACAATATTTATTCTGAAGATTTTAAATCTTGCACCCAACAAATATCCTCATTTAAAAAAAAGAAAACTAAAACTAACACTGAAACGAATAAAAGCTAAAGTAAAACTAAGCAATTTCAAAATATAGAAACGAATAAAAACGAGTAAATCTGCCTCTAAAACTAATTAAAACTGACTGAATTTGAAAACAAAAGGTCAAAACGAAATAGAAACGAAAACGAATGAAGAATCCAAAACTATTATAACCTTGGAACAGCAAAAACCGTTGCTCATTCACCAACTTCACTTTAAAGCTAGTGTTTGGATGATTCTCTAGCGTAATGTCTAAAGTGATGACAAAACTGCTGATTTTGCTCACACTTTAAGATTATACGGCTGAACAGCAGGAAATGCCATCAGCCTACAGAGATTTCCCAGAATTTCTCCGTTGCAATCTGGAAACCAGAATAATTAACCCTGAAGAAGCCAACGCAAAGCAAACAATATCAGATTACTATGGTATAAACCTGGTATATGGTATAAACAGGTCACCTACCAGTTTTATAATGATTTGATCGGCTGTAGTTTGAAAACAGGCTAGGTTTTCCATCCCTAAGGGCTTTTTATGTGGTCTCTGACGCCATCTTGTGGCAGAACTGTCTTTGCTCCACTCAGCTTAGCAGGCTAATGGCCGCCAATACGTGCTGAATCTCTGAAATTATAAATATTTAAAATAGGCACTATCCTTATAAATAAACTGCATAGCTGCAATCTAAACAACTACATTCTCGACTAATAAAGCCTCGAAAGTACTTTATGTTGTCCGACAGCAGCTATCTTTGTCAAACTGTAGTTAGTTTAGTAATCTTCTGTCACTATGTGTGGGTGGAATACTACAGAAGAGGCTGTACGAGTGCTGATATTGCAGAATATCGCACTGCTATCACCCAATCAGATTCTGTGGTATATATAAACACACATTAGCTTCTAGGGGAGCTAATAATAAATGTAAACAATGGCTAATATATAGTTCAGTTTTATTAATTCAATTTGTAAACGATATTTAAAGGAGCAAGGAAAGTTCACAGTATGTCTGATGATATTGTTTCTTCTGGAGAAAGTCTCGTTTGTTTTATTTCGGCTAGAACAAAAGCAGCTTTTAATTTTTTATGAACCATTTTAAGGTCAGTATTACAACCCCCTCGTAACAATTACACTACACTGATCGTTAAATATATGAACTGATTGATTGTACAGTAAGCTAATCCACCAAAATAATGTCAACCCTTCGCCTTCCTGCAGTCAGGTATTTAGCATTAGCATACTACTAATGATATCAAAGCCACACATGCAAATAGATTA
>NC_133179.1:71627500-71657500 GCF_049306965.1 Danio rerio | reverse complement strand
CAGCGCGACCAGGCGGCAGACCAGCGGTCCCCAGCCCGATGGACGAGCCGATGCCCACCGAGCCGACGACGCACTCGACCCCGGCCTGGACAGCAGGGTGCGCGGTTCACCGCAATATCCCTCCCGAAGCTCCCACCCATAAAGTCCAGCTAGAGGGAAAAACACAAACGGCCACTTTAGACACAGGAAGCGCCATCACTCTGGTTCACCCGAAAATTTTAAAATATCATCATGAAAGCAAAGGGCGAATTCCGATCACGTGTGTGCATGGTGATACCCGCCACGTACCCGCCCGAAGAGTGACCATCGCGGCGAAACCAGGTAGCTGGCGAATCGAAGTCGGGGTTGTTCCAGATCTTCCTGTGTCCCTCTTACTGGGCAGAGACTGGCCGGGGTTCGACGAACTCCTAACTCACCACCACGCTCCATCGGCTCGTTCAAAGAAGAAGAACAAGCCACGGGCTCATCGGGACCGCAAACCAGCGCTGATGACCACCGAGAGCGACAGAGGGGGTGAGTCATCTATATCTGCTAACCTATACTTTGATCTGTTTCAACAGATAACCGCAGGAGGCGATTTTGGTAGAGCACAGAGGGAAGATGAAACGCTCAAACACTGTTGGCCACAAGTACGGATCATCGACGGTAATGAGCGACTTCCCAGCCCTCACCCCCTCCCACATTTCATTGTGGAAAATGGTCTGCTGTACTGTGTCGCAGAGAGGCGGGGGGAAAAGAAGACACTACTGGTCGTTCCGAGGACCAAGAGGGAGACGGTCTTGGAACTGGCACATACCCACCCGATGGCTGGACATCTGGGAGCGGCCAACACGGTGAAAAGGATCCGCGATCGTTTCCATTGGCCGGGGCTAGACGGGGAAGTAAAGAGGTATTGCCAGGCATGTGACATCTGCCAGAGAACGTCTCCCCAACGACCACCCCCCAGCCCTCTAATACCACTACCCATCATCGATGTGCCCTTCACCCGAATTGGTATGGACTTGGTAGGGCCTTTGCCGAAGTCGGCCCGGGGACATGAGCACATCCTTGTTATCCTCGATTATGCCACCAGATACCCTGAAGCGATTCCCCTGAGGAAAGCCACGTCATCGGCCATCGCGAAGGAGCTGTTTCTGCTATGCAGTCGAGTGGGAATACCAACGGAGATACTGACCGACCAGGGCACCCCCTTCATGTCCCGGTTGATGGCAGACCTCTGTCACCTACTCAAGGTAAAACAGCTAAAAACCTCTGTATATCATCCACAGACGGACGGCCTTGTCGAGCGCTTTAACAAGACTCTGAAGCAGATGCTCCGACGGGTGGTGGCAGAGGACGGGCGCGACTGGGACCTCATGATCCCGTACGTGTTATTCGGTATCAGGGAAGTCCCCCAGGCCTCCACAGGATTTACCCCCTTCGAACTGCTGTTTGGCCGCCAACCCCGAGGCCTATTGGATGTGGCTCGTCAAGCCTGGGAACAGGAACCAGCCCCCCAGCGGTCGGTGATTGAACACGTACGGGACATGAGAGAACGCATCGACAAAATCATGCCCATCGTCAAACAACACCTGACCGAAGCCCAGCGCGCCCAGCAGAGATTGTATAACCGGCCCGCCCAACCCAGAGAGTTCCACCCAGGGGACAAGGTGATGATACTCATACCTACCACAACGTCGAAGTTCCTCGCATCCTGGAAGGGACCATACACCGTGGTAGAAAGGGTAGGGCCGGTAAATTATCGAGTCCGTCAGCCGGGACGAAGACGGGAAGAACAACTTTACCACGTTAATCTCATGAAGAAGTGGGTTGCAGCTCCAGGTCATCTCGTTGCCTTCGCTGAAGAAACTCTTCCCGTTGTCCACATTGGTGAGCAACTCTCACCAAACCAGAAGGCGGAGCTGCAAGCCTTGGTTGGTCAGTTCAAGGATGTGTTCTCGGAGAAACCGGGCCGAACCTCCATCATCCAACACAACATTATCACTCCTCCTGGCACTATCGTCCGGCAAAGGCCTTATCGAGTTCCAGAGGCTCGCAGGCTGGCTATCGACGAGGAGATCCAGAAGATGAGAAGGTTAGGCATCATCGAACCATCCCGTAGCCCGTGGTCCAGCCCAATAGTGATGGTCCCCAAACCCGATGGCACCCTCCGTTTCTGCAACGACTTCAGGAAACTCAATGAGATCTCCAAGTTCGACGGATACCCCATGCCTCGGGTGGACGAGCTGCTGGATAGGCTGGGTGGAGCCCGATTTATCTCCACCATCGACCTCACCAAAGGCTACTGGCAGTTACCACTCAGTGAAGACGCCAAGGAGAAAACCGCCTTCTCCACACCCGGTGGGCACTGGCAATACCGGGTTCTTCCCTTCGGGCTCCACGGGGCCCCAGCCACATTCCAAAGAATGATGGACATCCTGCTGAGGCCCCACCAGCCATATGCAGCAGCCTACCTGGACGACCTCATCGTCCACTCAGAGTCATGGGAAGAACACCTATCCCGGTTACGGAGGGTGCTCTTAGATCTTCGACGGGCTGGGCTCACAGCTAATCCCAAGAAATGCCACCTGGGACTAGCCGAAGCCAGATACCTCGGGTTCCACATTGGACGAGGTCTCATACAGCCACAGCAAAACAAGGTCAAGGCACTACAGGAAACTCCACAACCCACCACAAAGACCCAGGTACGTGCATTTCTGGGGTTAGCGGGCTACTATAGATGTTTCATACCTAACTTCTCATCCATAGCCAGCCCTTTGACAGACCTGACCAGAAAGGGGCAGCCGGAGAGGATAAGATGGACCAAGGAAGCCGACGATGCGTTCCGAGCCCTAAAGAAGTCCCTCACGTCCTCACCGGTACTGCACGCACCTGACTTCGGCTGCCCCTTCATTCTACAGACGGATGCTTCCGACTCGGGCCTGGGCGCGGTCCTCTCCCAGGTCCACGGCGATGAAGAACATCCCATAATGTACGTGAGTCGGAAGCTGACCCCCGCAGAGACCCGCTACGCAACGGTGGAGAAGGAGGCCCTGGCGATCAAGTGGGCAATCCTGGAGCTAAGGTACTATCTCCTTGGCAGGAAATTCACTCTGGTGACCGACCACGCCCCGCTACAATGGATGGCGACAGCGAAGAACAACAACGCTCGGGTCACCAGGTGGTTCCTGTCGCTCCAGGATTTCAACTTCGACGTACAACATCGAGCCGGGGCCTCCCACGGAAACGCAGACGGACTCTCACGGCTCTGGTCAGGATGGGCAGGTCTGTCGAAACATTCTACCCCCCCTCTCAATACACTGCTCTTCCTTCGCAGGACACCCAGGACCAGGACGACGCTAAGGGGGGGGGAATGTAGCGAGCCATGTAATACCACGTCGCCCTGGGCACAAATCCACACCAGCTGGATCTCTCATCAACCTCGGATCGCTCACAGCTGGACCTCATCAGCCAGGGAGAGATATAAGCCAGCCCCACACAGACGGAAGTGAGCTTCATTTGACATGACTCCCTGCGCTAACGCTTGTCTCTCTCTGTCTCTCCCACAGCCGAGTCCAGCTCGTGACCGATCCAACACTCTACTTCTCACCAGCCTTCACCATCTCCCCGGAGCACTTGAGCACGCACCTTTAAGAAGAGCACTCATTCACCCCAATATCACTTGTAAATAAAGGCACCCTCCGGGGCATTGTTTGTAACATTATCTACGGTGTTTGTGTTTTCCCTCTGCCTCGCTACAATACTTCTCACGGCACTTCTTGAAGACGCTTTGATAAACATGTATATCCTTCTCCTTCTTTATGAGCCTTAACAATTCTTTTTCCCCAAGTCTAAACTTATTTATTTTGCCTTTGTCATGACGACAGAATGCATTATTGTACAATTTGTTTCTCAGGACACTAGTTTTAAGCTTCAAGTGCAACTTAAAGGCTTAATTAGGTTCATTACTTTAACTTGGCAAGTTAGGGTAATTAGGCAAGTCATTGGACAACAGTAGTTTTTTTTTCTGGAGCCAATCAAACAAATAATTCAACTGTACATACAAGAGTTCTGTGTGGATCTTGAATCCGATTGGCTGATAGCAGTGCGATATTCTGCAGTGGTCCAGCCTCTTCACAGGTTTAACAAATATTGCTGCTGTCGGAAAACATAATTGAGGCTTTATTAGTCGAGAATATAGTTGTTTATATTGCAACTATGCAGTTTATTTATAAGTATAGTGCCTATTTTAAATATTTATAAATCCCCCCGGTCTCCCGCATTTTCTGAGACAAATGTTGGCAGGTGTGCTGTTTGCCAATCGCTCACTTTTTCAAATGTCTAATCATCTTGTTTGATCCCGCCCCTTTTTGCAACGCCGCACTACGGAATTTCACAAGCTCAAACTCTAGCGTGACCGCAGCCTTAGAGGGAAACAAGACTGCGCAAAGACATTTTTTGAAAGGGTGGTGTATGTATAGTCCTGGTAGTCCTCATGAGCTTCAGCTGTGTCCTTGTAATTGTGATCTGGAACTGGTGTGTGTAAAAGTGCATGATGGGATATGTAGTCCGGTTCAGTGGCAGATGTGACGTGTCTGGTGAGCACTCAACTTGGTGACTGTGACACGGAGCCTCAATGCAACCGATTTCACCGGAGATTTAAAACTACTTAAGACGATATCTCTCTTTTTTTATTTTGAGTAGCTGTATTTAAATTTAGTAGTATTTGCTTTTTCATGAAGAGAATCCAGGAGATCTTGTTTCATTTATTTGTTTATTTTCTTAATCGTTGAGCAAGATCCCCTATTTAGAACTTTACAATACTTCGGGAATACATTCGGCACGAGAATAATTCAAATACTAGTTCTAAAGTGATGCTTTTGAATTAGCGACGACTTCTAGTCGTACTTTTTTACAAACGTAAACCTGGCGGTGAAATGACGATACGCTTCACTAACCTGCTTAAATAAATAAATAATATTAGAAATATTTAAAGAACAGTGTCATACATAACTTTTGTGGCGTCCCCTAGCCAGTATAGTTGACACCACCTTTCACCCCGCTAGCGATCGCCCTTGCGTTGATAGCAAAATAGATGAATATTGAAAAATTTATTCAGTTCTATAAACCAGCGAAAATTTGTTCGATCTGAAAATTTACGGAGATTAATACAGATTTCCCATGGCAAAACAAGAAGGAAAATCTTCTGAATCCACTTGAAAAAATACAATAACAGTTTATCGTAATTTTTAATACGCATGTTTTCGAATCATAAATCGCAGCCTTCTGTGGGATACTGTATAATTGCATATCTACAACTCTTTTTAAAACAAATGCAGCTGCGTAGTTTCAGTAGTGGACTGATAACAAATAGATAGGGCGGGGGCTCTAAATACCTCAATGCGCCCCTTCTTTAGCCAATGGGCCTCTTAATCCTTAAATGCGCCACTGTAGCATTTTAGCCTTACATTTGAGGTCTTTCTTCCCACACATTCGCAGGAGCCCGTCCCCTGGGTCAGCCACTCTTTCGCTTCGCTGGCCTTCCCTCTGGCAGCCCACTCGCAAGGCCTGTTGCGTAACGCCACCAGTCTGCTCAATTATTGAGAGCTCTTCCATTTCTCCATTGTTGGGGTGGAAATCAGGGAGCTGATCTTTGTGAAAGAAAATCCTCATGAATGGGCTTTGTCCACTAAGCTTTTCTATTGCCTCACCTGACCTGACAATAACTGCCGGATTGATTGATTGATTGACTGATTGATTGATTTGATTTGTGCATGAGTACTGTACTATATGTAAACTGAACTGAATCAGTTTTGACTGATCACGAACTGCACCAGCATTCCACCACTACTCTCCTGTCTGCCTCATTTGCTGGAATGTTCCACAATCTGAAATGCTGATAGGGGTTTTATTTTCTTTTCTTCATCTGTTTCTTCTGCTTTGATGGCTTGGATTGAATCGGATTTGACTAATTGGTTGATTGATTATTGGTTGGTTGATGGATTTTTGGTTGACTGGGTGGACTGATTGATTTTTGGTTGGTTGATTGATTATTGGTGGTTTGTTTAATTAATTGATTAATTGATTGTTGGTTGATTGAATATTGGTTGGTTAATTAATTATTGGTTAGTAGGTTGATTGATTATTGGCTGGTTATTTGATTGATTGGTTGGATTGATGGGTTATTGGTTGATTAATTGATTCTTGGTTGGTTGGCTGATTTTTGGTTGGTTTGTTTGTTGATTGATTATTGGTTGGCTGGTTGGTTTATTTATTGATTGATAATTAGTTAGTTAATTGAATATTGCTTTAATGTTGGTTGATTGATTCGTTGATTGGTTATTGGCTGGTTGATTTATTGATTATTGGTTGGTTGATTTTAATGTTGGTTGGTTGGTTTGAATATTGGGTTGGTTTGTTGGCTGGTTGGTTTCATTGATTATTGGTTGGTTTGTGGGCTGGTTTGGTTTGGTTGATTATTGCTTGACTGGTTGGACTGATTGATTATTGATTGGCTAATTGATTAGTTGGCTGATTATTGGTTGGTTTGTTGGCTTGTTGATTGAATGATTGATTGATTGATTCTTGGGTGACTGATTGATTGTTTATTGGTTGGTTGGATTTACTGAGTAGTGGTTGATTGAATGTTGTTTGGTTGATTGATTATTGGGTGGTTGATTGATTATTGGTAGGTTGGCTGGTTGATTGAATGATTATTGGTTGACTGCTTGATTATTGGTTGGTTAGTTGGTTGATTGATTATTGGCTGGTTGTGTGATTGGTTGATTGATTATTGGTTGGATTGATGGGTTATTGGTTGATTGATTGATTGTTAGTTGGTTGGCTAATTTTTGGTTGGTTTGTTGATTGATTATTGGTTGGCTGGGTGGTTGATTTATTGATTGATAATTAGTTAATTAATTAATTGAATATTGGGGTGTTGATTCAATATTGGTTGGCTGGTTGATCGATTATTGGCTGATTAGTTTATTTATTAATTAATTGATTATTGGTAGGATTTATTGATAATTGGTTGGTTGGTTGATTTAATGTTGGTTGATTGATTGATTCGTTGATTGATTATTGGCTGGTTAAATGTTGGTTGATTGATTATTGGTTGGTTGGTTGGTTGGTTGGTTGGTTTGAATATTGGTTGGTTGGTTTCATTGATTATTGGTTGGTTTGTGGGCTGGTTTGGTTTATTATTGCTTGACTGGTTGGACTGATTGATTGATGGGTTGATTGATTAATTGATTGATTCTTGGGTGACTGATTGATTGTTTATTGGTTGGTTGGATTTACTGATTAGTGGTTGATTGAATATTGTTTGGTCGATTGATTATTAGTTGGTTGATTGGTTGATAATTGGTAGGTTGGCTGGTTGATTGAATGATTATTGGTTGACTGCTTGATTATTGGTTGGTTGGTTTTTGATTGATTATTGGCTGGTTGCTTGATTGATTGATTGGTTGATTGATTGAATGAATGAATATTGGTTGGTTGGTTAATTTGATTGATTTGATTATTGGTTGGTTGGCTAATTGGTTGGATTTATTGGTTATTAGTTGGTTGGTTGATTATTGGTTGGTTTGTTGGCTGGTTTGGTTTGGTTGATTGATTATTGCTTGACTAGTTAGACTGATTGATTGGCTGATTGATTAGTTGGCTGATTATTGGTTGGTTTGTTGATTGATTGATTGGTTGTTTGTTTGTTTGATTGATTCTTGGGTGACTGATTGATTGTTGGTTTGTTGGTTATTGGTTGGTTAAATTTATTGATTATTGGTTGATTGAATATTGTTTGGCTGATTGATTAAGCGTTGGTTGATTGGTTGGTTTTCTGGCTGGTTGATTGATTGATTATTGGTTGACTGCTTTTTTATTCGTTGGTTGCTTGGTTGATTGATTGATTATTGGTTGATTGATTGATTGAATATAGGTTGGTTGATTGATTGATTGATTGATTGATTGGGTAATTTGATTGATTTGATTATTGGTTGACTGCTTGATTGATTGATTGATTGATTGATTGATTGATTGATTGATTATGGGTTGGTTGGGTGGTTGATTAAATATTGGTTGGCTGGTTAATTTGATTGATTTGATTATTGGTTGACTGCTTGATTGATTGATTATTGGTTGGTTGGTTGATTGATTAAATATTGGTTGGCTGGTTAATTTGATTGATTTGATTATTGGTTGGTTGATGGATTGATTGTTTAATTGACTGGGTACTCGATTGATCCAATAGACTTTTATTCAAGCAGTGGAACTCTTGGGTCTAATTCTTAATTTCCAAAATCAAAATACTTTTATCAGTAATTAATCCTGGTTTGACAGCAAACATGTTAGCCCACATAAAAAATACTACAGTAATTCACAGTAAATATGACAGGGTTTTAAAACCATACTAGTGTGGTATACCGTACAAATAATACAGTAATATGACTATAGGACTAGAATGATATAGACTTTTTTCTCATATTGTTTCAAGTTTATTCATGAAATCCTACATGAAACGCAGCATCTCAATATTGTGTGGCATATCAACACCGGTTCTACTAGAAAGGCCAGGGAGATAAATATGATATTGTGGATATTGTATCCCTTCTAGCGACGATCAAAAATCAGATACCGTCACAACATTGTAATCGGACACCGAGATCTGCAATGTAAATGCAGATTAAATGACATCCAGTGTGGTCCGAACGGAGTCTTCTATCTCTCTGATCGGTGTCATTCAGCCCTTGTACTTGTACACGCAGAGGTCAAACTGGCGCGTGACCTGCGGTGAGTGAAACCGAGCTGCCTGTTGGAGATGGACAGGTAGAGGAGACATTGCTAATTACTGATGTAACGTTAGCCTGGTGGGAAGGCCAGATGAAAGTGATTAGACGGAGGACAGCAACGCAAATGACCTCACATGAGCCGCTGCTCACAAAGGAGGCTGCAAACATGAGACTTTTTACTGGAGGTATGCGTGGGGGAAACTTTAACCCTCGAACGGGCTCATCAGCTATAGTCTGCTAGCTTAAAACACTGAGAGCATGACAACACAATGCTTCCGCTGAGGTAACAGAAAAGTTTGGTCGGCTATTTGAGAAGTTCTCCGGAGCAATTATGATGTACGCACAGTATCATTAGCATCTCTTTAAGGAAGTGTTTTAAAATCTATGCTTGATGAGCTACAAGCTAATCATCATGTAAATGCCTAATATTTCTCCATCTCTTCCCAGTAATTTCAAGACTATACCATTTTTGCAACATGGGTCACATTGAGCAATTCTGACATGCTGTATGACAGACTGCATAGCAACATGAACAACCAAGTCATTTAATAAATAAAGAAAAGATTGACAGCTTCTACCGCAGCAAATTCTGTTTTTACTGTTGATATTTGGCGCCAGTTAATCAGGAAGGTGATTCTGGTTGTTATGAAATTTAGTTGTCTTGGGTATGATTCTCGCTTGGGGTGCGAGAGTTCCCGGGTTCAAATCCCGGACGAGCCCCCCAAAGATGTAGGGGGATTGACGCCATGTTTTATTTTGTACATTTGTTATTGTTTTGGGAAAAGGGAGTTAGGTAAGTCACTGCTTTTTTTTTTAATTATTTTTATTTTTTATGTTTTTAGGTAAGATAGTTGGTAAAAAAAGATATTTTTTGTTTGTTATTTTTGGCCTGGTCTTCCCCTGAAGATATATCCTTATCTTCTTTATTAAACAAACTTGTTACAATTAAATTCTCTCTGTAATTGGCTCTCTTTTCTGTTGTGATTGACCCCTAGACGGTCATAACACTGGTCCTCTGACTGAGTTTGGTTTCTCTTAACATTTTTTTACCGTTGATTGATGGATAACGTTTTTTGATGGAGTAGATTCCCTAGAACACTTCTCGCAGGACTGAATCCTGAACAGCGTTCCAATTTGCTTTATAATGAATGCAACATCACCTACTTACAACCTACTGTAATAGCTTTACCCGATTACTGAAGTAAGCACATTTTTAACTGACTAGAGCTCAATAGCACTGCTGTCTTAAAAATAAACAGCACTTTTTTTTTCATTTGCATCAATTTTCGATTCGCTCCAGATTCAACAGAAGTAAAAGAATCAAACGTTTCGAGTCTGATTGTGAGGGCGAATTTACAGTGGACTAAACAAATAGTTCAGGTGTCAGGTTCAGAACATACATGCTGAAACTGCAGTGGGTAACACTGAACATTTAGGAGTAGTGAGGAAAAAAAAGACATATCTAGCAGCTTCGCATCCCTCTGCCTGACCTATATTGAGAGCGCGTTACATAATGAGTGAGTGTAGATGGAGAAGAGCTGAAACTGTTTGCCCTCAAGTGCCTACAGATGCTTATCACACACACTGGCAGAAGAAGACCCGGCGCATCCACTGTACATGGAGGAACGGTTTATAAAACAGAACAGGGAGTGCTCAATACGAACGCGCTTCACATTCACACGAGAAAACACAAGCCTTGGGTCTAGATCTATTTCCAATAAGACGTAAGCTCTGATTTTATTTGCAGGGCTTCTGGTTGTAGGGGTGGATTTTTGACTGACTTCAAGAAGCACGAGAGTGCGGCACAAAAGGGAAAACATAGCAAACCGATGGAATGATGCAATCGACAGCTATTAAACCACCCCCAAACTTACAGGATATTTCAAGCCTACAAATATTAATGCCTGCTCTGCAACAACTGAGGTTAACCAGCCTTCAGTGGATGCTAGTCAAAGCGGCAGGCTTCAGAATGAATCTAGTATGTGCCTTGTAGACGATCAAGACAAAATGGTGAGAGAACATTAGGAGTGTGATGCTGTGTTCACACCAGACGCAGCATGTGTGTATAAATCGCGCCATTGACGAGTGAATAGGCGCGTGAACATAGAGTTTACTCTCTTTATTCGTGCGTCAAATTCACCTAACAATAGATGCGGATTTGCGTCATGGGGAGGGCTTCTGCCTGCCCGGTGACTCTACTTTTGTTGCTAAATGGCTAACATGGATTTTACTGAGAGAGTATTTGTGCTTTATGTGCGTTAGGAAGGCTGAAAAACAGCGTAGATTTGTTCGCTGCCGTGTCTGAGTCCGCTAGATCCTTTCACCAACTCCTGGTGGCTTTCCTAGGCTTTCAGCTAGGCTTCAGATTAAGCCGAGCCCAGTTTGATGAGCTTATTTTCCCTCGGGACATCAACAACAGACGCTACATCATAGTCACGCTCCTTCAAGAGCAAGCTTCTGATTGGTTAACGCATATCGGAGGTTTGCTTAAGTTCAGATTTTTCAACTGGATTGATTCAAACACGTAAAACGCTCAACTCGCTCCGCCTCATTCGTGCTAATCGCGCCACAGTATGTCTACTCACGTCTTTGCATTGACTTAACACGTAAATCACTCACGCTTGACACTTGATCCAATTCTGGTGTGAACGCAGTATTACAGTATTTGTATTCGTCCTGAACTGTTATTTTATAGGGGCGACAATCTGGTTCATGAACGCCAAGAATGAATATAGTCAGTCCAAATGCGCAATCACTTTAGCTAGGCAGTAGAGACGACACAAACACATCTTTGTGTCTGAAAACGCAAAAGTGGTTCCAACAGGTCAACTCGTTACACAGAAGCTCGTAACTCTTGCCTCGCCATCAAGTTCTGATGATTGTGCCCACTGCTGTGGAACTGACAGTAATGAACACCACTGCATGCAAGTCGCTGCAGAAGACGCATGTGGTCATGCACATCTGTCAACCAAGTTTACATAGAAAGACAATGGAGATATAAGATTCCGTCTCATCTTGTGCTCGCGCAAGTCTGAGGCTGCGTCGGAAACAGCGTACTTCCAGCGTACTTCCATACTATACAGTACGCTAAAATCAGTATGCGAGCCGAGTAGTACGTCCGAATTCATAGAATTCGAAAATCAGTATGCGAGAAGAACCCGGATGACTTACTACTTCCGGCGAAATTCTGGAGTGCGCATCGATGCACGCTGCCCCGTGAGAGAATTCATGAATGGGAATGAGGCGACGCAACTGACGTTGGTAGGTCACGTGACCATGACCAAATGGCGGATGTAGTACGTCCGAATTCCATTCATACTTTTCACATTCATATTGTATAGAAAGTACTTTTCTAACGGCCGAGTAGTACGTTTAAATTCAAATGCAGTACCTACCGAGTAGTAGGCGGTTTCAGGAGTTTTTCTCTAAACACACACAAGATTGAGCATTTGTTGTCCACTACACCAGCTGTTGTAAAAGAACCTCCAGTCATTGAAAGATTTCTGTTTTGAAGCTTTCTGAATTCATGCAGTTACTATTTTTTTAGGGTGTTTGGGGGAAGGTTGGGCTCAAACTTTAGAAATATAATATGCAATCTAATGATAATTTGTTTTTCATTAAGCTATTTATTTTATATATTTTTGTGAGAAATCACTTATGCCTTTTCAAAATAAACAGAAAAGGCTAGCACTGGGGATTTGTTATCATTCCTGTTTTACCAAACCTGCAACCCCAAAACCAAGGTACATACCAAACTTTGACTCCAGACACCCCTACGCTCTCAGAAATAAAGATCACTGGGGTGGAACCTTTTCAAAAGGTACAAATTTGTACCCAAAAGGTCTATATTAATACCTCAAGGGTCCATATTAGTGTCATGTTCACCAGCGAACAACCACCAGATGTCGCTGGTAAACACACACACTTAGGACTACAAATCTGCTGATGAACTACATATTCAGTCATGCCACACACACACACACCTGCTCCAAGTCTCCACTGATTAGACTCCCACAGCTGATCCTGCTTCAAGACCGATTACACACAGTATTTAAGCAGCACACACACTCATTCACATTGCCGAGTCTTGTTATCTGTCAGTGACATTACAACGCATTTCCTTTGTCTGTCTTTGCCGTGTTTTTGATCCTTTGCCTTGTTTATTTATTTAATGCTGTTTGCTGCCTGCCTCTGACCAACTGCCTGTTGTTTTGACTTCGACTCTGGATTGCCCTCATACATCTGTTTGCCGGTATTGACCACTGCTTGCCTGACAATTCTAATAAACCTGCACGTGGATCCAAACTTTTGTTGTTGGTGTCATTCCCCGTCGTTACAATTAGTAGCTAAAAAGTACAAAAGTGTTCCTCTTAAAATGTGTAGGCACTAATATATACCTTTGAGGTACCAATATGGACTCTTCAAGTACAAATGTGTACCTTTTGAAAAGGTACCACCCCAGTGACAGCTCTCGTACCTTCATTTCTGAGAGTGTAGAGAACATCTCCAGCCACTGTAGGCCTTGATAATATCTGTGCTGTAGATGTTTAAAGCAAAGAAATGAACACAAAAGACATCAACACTGAATGAGATCCCATGAACCAGTCATCTGCATCCTTTTGCTACATCATAACCCACTCTTCGACACAACACAGCATCACCTGCGACTAAAAACCCTACAGGGGAAACATTACAAGTATTGCATCTGTAAATGCATTGCAATAACGCTGCACCTGCTAATTAGTGATGGGAAGTTCGGATCATTTTACTGACTTGGATCTTTGAGTCTCGTCCATCAAGATGAACGAATCTTTTTTCGAGTCATTTCGTTCATTCGGTTCAATTTGCCAAAATATTATTAAAATGTTATTGATTGCTTCCAAACACATCTACAACTAGCCCAAAAGGTTGATTGCACGACAAATAAGTCATAAGTAGAACATAAGGAGAAAATAATACTTCAATGTTTACCTGCTCTTTTGTCTATGAAGGTATTGTTGTCTCTTTGCTCAGCTCACCTCTTCATGTCTTCAAATGTCAGGGGTTCATTCACATTACACTGACAGTCACATATAATCTTAATCAATGCACAGTCTAAGCTGATAGGAGCCATGATCGTTCGTTCATCACGTGACAGAATGACTCAAACCCGAGGACTCGAGAGATGAACGGTTCAATTCTTTTTCCGGCTCTAAACGCGTATGATTGGCTTCTGCCAATGTGATGAAGACTTGAAATTAACGATACCACCTGCACAAATATGCGCACGCGCGGATGAACGAATCACTCCCTGAGAGGACTCGTAGTTCCCGAGTCATATTGAAGATTCGTTCAAAATGAACGAATCGTTCATGAACGACCCATCACTACTGCTAATGTACGTAGAAGATGCACCGCCTACCTCAGCTGGTCTGGTAGTGGAACCTGCGGCAGCGAGAGTGCATCCACACAGCAAGCCCTGATCGCAGCGATTCTTTCCGTTCAGTTCCAGGTTGCTGTAATGCTTGATCATACTGGACCCAACAAGGACCTAAAAAGAAATAGAAATATATAAAGATGTAAACTCTTGAACAGAATTTTTCTAATACATTCACCAGCAGCGTTGCCAGATTGGGCTGTTTCCCACCCAATTGGGAGGTTTTGAATTTAATTGTGCGGGTAAAAAAAAAATGAAAGAGGTGGGTGGTGAAAATTTAAGTGGTTTTGCAACACTTAAGATGTCTGGGCGGTTGTTTTTGGATTTCGGCGGGTTTTTGATATTTTTTGGGCTGGATCTGGCAACCCTGTTCACCGGTGGTTTTATTGGAAGGATGCAAAATAATGCACAGTGGAGCATGAGGGCTCAGAGACCCACTGAAAATTCATGCTAATCTATTTGCTGGACAGTGCCGAAAAAGGACAGATGGAATCTGAGCTGAGAAAACAATCTGAAAATGAAAGCAAGTACTGGTCGGAGGTGTTAGAAAGGCTGGTAGCAACATCTTCCTAGGCATCACATGGCCTTTATTTTCTGTAATGCTAGCAATGGAAATTATTTGAGAACGTTTAATTTATAACTTGTGAACACTAGTGGCACCAGCCTCATTTTTTCCAGGATGGTCTCATGGAGATTAAAGGAAATCTCTTCTTCCAGGGAGTCCTGGCCCCCGTTTGACATCACAGTTTGCATGACCTCTCACAAATAAAATACAAATTAAATGGACAAAGGGATATTTCTTCGAATGTATCGTGTTTCCTTCTCGAGCATCAGTGTGTATTTGACATCTAATAGCATCTCAGTTGTCCTCAGAATGAAAAGATGGATCTCAAGCTTTATACAACTCAACGGGAATGACCTAAAATTGTTAACTGGAAGGTTCCACTCTGCTGCCATAATGTTTCCTCTCATGTGCTTTTCAGCGTCCTCTCAGTTCTGCCATTTGATCTGAAAACTGTAAAGCCGGGATGCGCAATCCTGTTCCTGGAGATCTACTTTTCTATGAACATGAGTTGATTCTAACTGCAGATCAATGACAGTGCTCGATAGGCTACTGTAACGTCTGTAATTACATGAAATAAATACATAAATGCAACATATATGAACACATACAGCCCCTTACAGTCTCCGATATGTTATTAGTTACAGAAAAACTACACACAGCAGACATTTAGTCCTTATTTGAGTTCAAAAACACACGCAATATAGCTCACAGTCAGAGCAAACCTCTCATCTGTGTCTGTAATCTTCAGCAGCACATGCAAACTCTGTTAGAGAGTCGTTTTGTCATTCCCTGTTCATAATAATCCAAAAGACGAAGATAAACATGGCAGTTTGTTTATGATTCAGGTTGCTAAAGCAATCTCGCTCTTGTATTTTGACGGCTTCTCTTTTTTTCCGCGATTCACTCTCGCGCTTGTCCTTTCTTTCTGAACGGATCAGATGACGGAGACACTGCGATAATGGCGCACACGTTATTATCATCAGCTCAAGAAGTTCAATTATATCAATTATAGATGCGGACGTGAGCTCCCGGAAGAAAGCGAATACCGCTCGCACTTTGAGACGGGCTCGTAAAACAACAACAGCAGACGGCAGATTTTTCTTCTTGGCTTTGTGTCCGTTCATCGAGACGACGACAAGGTTTGTTTGAGCCCGGGTCATCCATGGCTCGTTATTACATGCATGTAAGATATCCATGTAATGTCTCGGCTGTGTATTTAAAAAAAACATGGCGGTTCCTCTGTTTACGTTCTGTGTAGCTCCACGAGCTCGTGACGTATCTCTGTATCCAATCAGCGCTCAGCTGCACGTGTTGCTCCACCTTTTGGTACCCTTTCTCCCGGTTGGTGCCCTTTCGAAAGCGTACCGAAAAAGTGGTACGGTACGGTTTGGGTTTATGGAAACGGCCATAAAAGCGTACCAAACCGTACCGTACCACTCAGTGGAAACGGGCCATTAGGTACAAAGTGCTACTTCAAACCCTACTTAGTTGAGTTCACACTTAGCTGATGATTGGTAGTAAAGCTTGTTTGGAATGCCGTCTCATGAGAGGGCCCTGAGCTCATAAGATCCTCGAGCCTGGGGCTTCCTCCCGTTTGCAAGGCGAGATTGCTCTTAAGAGATGACTACTCACTAGGAGCATGTCTATGGTGCTGATTTGGATTTGTCATTTAACTTAAGTTGCATTTTTTGGACGTTGGGAGGAATCCGGGGGAAACCCACATGAGAACGTGTAAACTCCGCGCAGAAACATCAATTGGATTGATAAGGACTAGAACTATTGACATTCTTGGTGTGAGGCAACAGTGCTAACCACTGGGCCACCCATCTAGGAAAGGAGGAGGAGTAGGGGTGGCTGGGGGGCTTCTTCAAAACAAAGATGGCTGTGATATGGAACTGAGGGTATTTATAGTGGCCTAGGAATCGTCTGATTGGGGAATCAACAATTGAATAATGGGGGACCGGCCTCAATCAATCATAACTATGTGATCCTCTCGAAATTAGTTTAGAAATAAACTTCACTTAGTGGTGTTTGATCAGGATTAAAACTAAACTCCACAGAAAGGAAGATCACCAGGGACGGGGTTGAGCACCCCAAGTGTGAAGCATTAGTGACCCTCAAGTCTTGAATGTGGATTATCTGTTAAATTCTGTTATTACTCACTCCCTCACAATCACTTGCATCTTGTTCCAGACCTGCAAGATTATACTAAACCACAACACACAGTTCAAACATGTTTCATATTAAGGGGAATTTCAATTCAATTCAATTCAATTCAATTCAGCTTTATTTGTATAGCGCTTTTACAATGTAGATTGTGTCAAAGCAGCTTCACATAAATGGTCATAGTAACTGGAACAGTGTGGTTCAGGTTTTAGTGTTTAAGTTCAGTTCAGTTCAGTTTAGCTCTGTTCAGTGTGATTTAATCATTACTGAGAGTTCAAACACTGAAGAGCAAATTCATCGATGCGTAGCTCTACCAATCCTGAACCATGCGAGGCAGTGGCGACAGCGGAGAGGGAAAAAAAAAACTTCACCTGATGGGAGTGAAGAAAAAAAACCTTGAGAGAACCAGACTCAGTTGGGCACGACCATTTTAATTTCTCCGCTGGCCAAAAGTCTTGTGCAGAACTACATTCGCCGTGGTTTATGCTGGAAGATGGCCTCAATGAAGGCTCGTCTGTCCCTGGAGCGTCGCTGGAATCAGACTCATGTTCTCCACTCCCCACGACCATCAGCGCAGCAGCAGCTCAGGATATGGCCTGGTCCCGGATATTATATAATTAATTATATATATATAATTTCTTCTCCACAATTAAAGTTAAAAAAGTCCAGTGTATGGCGATTCTGGCGAAAATGAGAATCACGATTTTTTTTACTTAAAATCAAGATCCCGGCTTTCACACGATTTTATCGACGTAAAATAAAGGTTTAAATGAGTAGGCTATTATTATTATTTCTCAAAACATATGGTAAAACAACAATAATATTATTATGTGTATCTGTTGTGATCAATTTTGAATAGACTTTGAAGAGTGGACTTGAATAGACTTTAAATTTGTCCTGGTCATTAATGCACCGTAAAGAGCTGACATCAGCATACAGAATAATCATAATTCTAAACTTTAATTATTATGTATGAGACATTAATTGCCATTGAGAACATTAGTAGACTTTTTTCCACTGGTAAAATCAGACATTTGCCATTATCAGATTCCCTCTTGCATTATATAGGCTAAAGTAGTTATACTGACACAGTAAACATCATGCAAAACACTCTGTGTTCACTAAGAAATAAAAACATATTAAACGTTTGTCGCAATCATAGCTCTAAAATGCGATGTGATTATTTAAATGATGTGCGCGCTATCGGTTTCATTTTCACTGCTAAGTGCGGTTTATACTTCCCGTGCGGCTCCAAAACGATCACTCTGTTCCACAAGCTGAATGTTAATTACAACTTAATCACTTGTTATTCCAACGCAATCTCACGGCAATTCGTAACTTTTTCATTTAGCGGCTAATTTTTATGAATTTAATTTAATCGAAATTGTACAATTTAGTACAATTTGCTCAACACCCAATGACGGTGGGGTTTAAGGGTGGGGATAGATGCCACGCCTCCTTTTTAAAATCGTACATTTTTGTACGACTGAACTCGTACGAATTCATACGAATTAGCCACTAGACTGACAAAGCGTAAAATACTAACGTTTCCTCGTGAGATCAGGCTGGTTATTCACAGCTAATGCAGGTTCTGTTCACTAAAGTAGACTCGCGCGCGTCTATCATTTAGACGTGCGTATCCGCCCTCTCTGAGGTAACTGCTCACTGTCAGCAGCTCACATCACATGTGATTTTGCAGTCGAGTATACATCATAACATGAAGACAGAAATGACATTTTTGGGTGATTTATACCGTATAAATACAGTACGCAACTCTTTCAACTCTATTTGGAGGCGTCCATGTTGCTGAGCATCATTCATTCATTCATTCATTCATAGCAGAATTATAGAAATGCTGAATTAAGATCGTCTAGGGCAGGAGTATCCAAACTCGATCCTGGAGGGCCGGTGTCCTGCATGGTTTAGCTTCAACAAGCTGGTTCAGGTGTTTCATTGGGGTTGGAGCCAGGGGCGCAACTGCACATTTACTGATGGTTATGCGGCTTCAACTTTTGCGCCCCCCCTTCGATCGAACTATATTTTATAACAGGCAAGTGATAAAATGTGGAAAATATTTCCATCAATACATTAAAGATATTTTTTCATAAAGATATCAATATGCTTCAAAAATACAGTTTCGCATTTCTGAACGCAACTGAAATAGTATGAAGTAGTAAAAGGTATAATTACATTAAGCATGTTAAGTCGCAAAGAAATGCATCTCATACCAGCCCAAATTTCTTCTCAATTTAATTTTCCCTCACTAAATGATTATAGCATCTTGACTAGCCTTGCTTTTGGACTTTTTGTTCTACATTTGTCAAAACAAAATGATAGACATGGGAGTCCTAAAGGGCAAAAGAACATTGCAATTACTTCTCACATGCATACTGTGAGAAGTGTAAGATCTGTCTTTGCAAGAACAATTGACTGAAACTGCTAAAAGTGAAATAAAAAAAGACTGTCAAATGTTTAGTGTAAAAAAACAGAAACAAACTGTGTGAAATGTTCTATTTAATTGAAATGTTATAACTTTGTTTTTTAGCTAAAATTAAAATAGTTTTGAGCTAAGAAGTTACCAAAAGGCCTGATGAGTCAATATGATACATAATAAATTCATAAAAACATGTATATGGTATGAAAAATGGGGGGGGGGAGGGGTGGAATGATTTTTTAATTTAATAAAACACAATATTATACGCGTATAAAATGCTAAATAAACATTTTTAACAAAAAAATATATATTTTATTTGAAACTTTTAATATGGATAATTTCAAAAATAGTTTTGGCACAATGGCGCCCCCAGTGTGTGGCGCCCCTATACTGCATACCCCCTTTTTGCGCCACTGGTTGGAGCTAAAATATGCAGGACACCAGCCCTTCGGGACTGAGTTTAGACACCCCTGGTCTAGGGGGTCGAATCTAGATTGCGACCTTTTTTCGATTAATCGTGCAGCTCTAGCACAGTGTTGTTGATGGTCAACATTAGGGATGCAACAATACAGTTAGCCCACGGTTCAATACATACCAAGTTTTTTTAACACGGTCCGGTTCTCATGGCTTGACAGGTGTTTTTTTTATTTATTTTTTATTCTATAGGCAATAGGAACAGTAAGAAAAAAAACAAAAACGATTTATTGCAATGCTCATTTTGTTTTACTTAAAAGCCAAGAAAAGTACAGTCGTTCCTAGTGTATTGTAGTCTCACAGCTGCTGGTAGCCCATGTACAAACTGGGGAACACATAAAAACCTCCACTTTGAAAATAAACACACATGTGAAGTTAATAAAGATAAATTGGCCATTTCAAATAAACATATTTGTACTCAAGTAAACATAAATAAAGGATCTTAATTATCTCGGCGTTGAAAAAATGCGAGACTCTAGTCTGTAACACGAATCGAGTGCTTTTATAAGATGACAAAAGCCCGAATCTTCAATCACCGAAAACGGCTGCAAATCATTAGCAATAAACACCCGCACTGCCTTTGTTTTTTTATTAGTGTCTCTCGGAACCAGTTGGGTATGCTTGCTCGAAAGATTCATAGAAGGATTGTTGCTATTTGGAGGACTTCATTACCTTCTCTGCTATCCTGCCTTTAGATGGGTGATGGCGCCGCAGATGTGAATTGTTTTACCGTTTTTTTTTTTTTTATTGGCATTATACTTACCGGCAAAATCGAAATGTGCTCACACCGCAGATTTGAAAGAAACCGGCGCTTTCTCGTACTGTTGCCTTACTTCGCCAACGCTTCCTCGTACTGTTGCCTCAGCCTCACTTCACCACGCTCGGAATGTTAAAGTGTGGAATGATGGTCAAGCGCCGCCTAACTTTAGAGCATAGTGATTGGATATTTACTCGCGGGGAGGAGTTTCCTCATCTCAGCTCATGGACTTACAGGCACACACAGTCAATTCGGGGAGATATAAAACGAACAAATTATTTAAACGCAAAACCGAGAAAACCACAATTCACAAGTGCGTATTAAACCATGGAGGTCGTACCGAACGGTTTAATATTATATTGAGATCCGTGGCATCCCTAGTCAACATAAAATGATTGCAACACAATTGAAAACCACAAAGAAAGTGCAACATACGTTTGAGTGTTGAGATAAAACGAATGCTAGGGGCAGCATGACGCCAACAATTCTTGTTCCTTTTCACACTAATGATATAGACAGGGACACATTATCAACAAGTAAAGGATTATTTTATGCGCAGAACTTTAAACAACACCAAATAAATACCACAAAACAACTTTACATTGTCGGATTTGTAATCGAATATGTTCATGTCAACTATCGACCTCCATATCGTCCACTTTTCTGCTCTGGTTTCTTGCTTGTAAGCTCACTTTGTACGGTGTTGAGTACGTTGAAGCACATATCCACAAAAAAAAAAAGCATCGATGTATCAGAAACGGACAATAAAACACACCTTAAATAACGCATTTCAGATTCACAAAAATCCACACAGCGCCCTCTAGTGGATTTGAAATGTGCGACACAATGTGCCTAGGGCAACGTATTTTACATTTCTCAAAAAAGTAAGCTGAGGCGCATATGTCCACTGAGCCTGGGCTGAATATCCGCACTATCCTGCAATAGTTTTGGAACAACGTAGACAACTGTCCACGACGGATATAACTTTGTTTACTCTGTAGAAGACTGCATGTTCCTGCCTCAGACGGGCCTGTGAGACCTTGTGGTTAGGATGTAAATCTAGCCGTCATATGAGCAAACGCTGAGATTAGCCGCGCATGACACTTCTTTTGTCATCACCTCATTAATGACATCTCGGCTAAAGACAGAACGGAGCGACACAACAACAGGTTGAAGACTTGGTGAAAATAGCAGCGCGCTGGCAAGAAAAGTGGAAACAAAGACACCAGAATTCTGATATATGGGAATACATGCAAATTACATAAAGAGTATGACATACAAGTCCATGTTCGGATTTCACAAATGCACATGCAACATGTACAGTTGAAGTCACAATTGTTGTGCCCTTTGAATTTTTTGTTGTTTTATTAAATATTTCCCAAATGATGTTGAACAGATTCAGGGAATGTTCAGAGTATGTCTGATAATATTTTTGCTTCTGGAGAAAGTCTTATTTGTTTTATTTCGGCTAGAATAAAAGCAGTTTTTAATTTTTTAAACACCATTTTAAGGTCAATATTATCAGCCCCTTTAAGCGATGCATTTTTCCGATGGTCTACAGAACAACCAATCGTTTATACAATAACTAATTACCCTAAGCTGCCTAGTTAACCTAATTAACCTAGTTAAGCCTTTAAATGTCACTTTAAGCTGTATAGAAGTGTCTTGAGAAATATGTAGTCTAATATTATTTACTGTCATCATGGCAAAGAGAAAATAAATCAGTTATTAGAGATGAGTTATTAAAACTATCATGATTAAAAATGTGTTGAAATCTGCTCTCAGTTGGGGAAAAAAAATAATTCAGGGGGGCTAATAATTCTGACCTCAACTGTATATAGTGCACAGAAATCTCTGTTCATGTTTCTTTTTCGATCATAGTAATTAAGGCTGCACAATATAACATTTCAGCATCGATATCGCAATGTGCGAATCGCACATCGTAGGATCTGCAGTGTCAAATTGGGACTGTAATTAACCAGGAACCAGAGGTCAGAACATCATCATTGCAAAAATGTAACCAACAGTGCAAACAACTTATATTTGGATGTGATTTTAGGCCGAAGGTCGAAGTGAATTCGGTTGGGCACTAGAAATCATAAGGGTTATAATTATACCAGGGTAATTGTTTATACAATGAAGACAATATGGGTTATTTTAGGTTTGATACGTTCATTTTTGCACCTTTCATACTGTTAGACTGCATCGAAAAACCATAACGCATGTTCATTTGTATCTTTGTTTGATTGTGTTCATCTGTGCTTTAATCAATTTATTTTATTTTTGCATTATATTATATTTTTGTGATTAAATTTATATATTTTTGTATATTTCATGCAGATGCGTTCTCCTACGAAACCATCCGAATCAATGTAAAATTATGAATTCAATCCAAAATAGTCATTTTGCGAAATTATATTTACCACCTAGTCTCATTCTGAAAACGTAGTCCCGTGGACGTTTCTGGAGACTGCGAAATACGTCCTGGGAGGTACGCATGGCTGCTTTTCATTTTTTTAAGCGAACGCTATGGGGCGGTGTGACGCAGTTCCCTTTCCCGCTTACCGGCTGACTGCTTACCTCCGTGTGGAGGGCTTTCCCGCCGCAACGTTTGTCCAGTCAGCTCATCTTGTGCGCCGGCGGACTTCAGATGCAGAGAGGAGTTGACCACGGCGACCGGGTTCGAGTCTGGGGAAAGAGCGGTTCCAGAAATCAGGTAAGACAAAAACAGAATCCAAAAAATAAAGCGAACGAGTTTCATAACAGGGTGAAAAAGTGGTGAAATCCGAAAAAGTGGTGAAAAAAAATTAGAAGAGGGCTTTTCTTTTTCTAAAAGGCTTTTCTAAATTGTTGTTCGGGTTTAGGGAAGTGAGCGGGCAGGCGAGTCAATCGGTAAAACTGGTTGGGTTTAGGGAAGGAGGAGGAGGGTGGGTCAGCCGATTGGCCGGTCGCGCAGTCAATCATTCGGTCAGTCAGACAGCGGCCTCTGGTGGGTTCACGTGAGAACAGCGCAAGCGCCAACGGCACTCGCGAGAGACGTTTAAGATACTATTAATAAAAAATAAAAATAAAAAAAACGCACACAGCGGCCTCTCATGGATTCGCGAAAACAAAAACTGCACAAATACGTACCTCCCGGGATGTATTTCGCGGTCTCCAGAAACGTCCACTGGACTACGTTTTCAGAATGAGACTGGGTTGTATATTTACATTGCAAAATATTGTCCAACCCCTATATTTGGAATTAGAAATATTAACATTCATAGTACAAATATATTAGATATGCTTTTAATTGTGTTCATTTAAATGTACTTCACTTTATTTTGATGGTCCATTCTGTTGATACTGCTCATTCAACAAACATTTACCTGACTATAAAAAGCTTATGTCAACTTACACTAACCCCAACCCCAAACTAACAGTCTACTATTAATCATATTGTAAGTAAAGTCAACTTTGGAATTAGTACCTTATATCGTTTACAGTTCGCAAGAAACTTGCTCTTCAACTTATTTTGCCAATTTTTTTGGATTATTGCGATATTATTTATCAGAGTGCGTTGGTATTAGATCTTGCTCCTCTTAATATGGCATATGACAGACTTTTGTGGATTTGTTCTGGGTTGTTCTTTTCACACACACACCATTGTATAATGTATGATCTGCTGCAGTGGCCATCTTTGCACACAAGACGACATATTCACTGGCTTCAGTTTATATTTAAACGTATTCATTTTGCGCATCCTTATTGTTTACAACAATATTTTGGGACCGAGGACCGAAACGGTGAGTAGGCCCTATTGGAATTGCTCTGTTTATTGTTCTTCTTCTTCCGCGGAATGAATCGCGATTTTGAGGGGCTAAACATACTGGAAAACTCACGAAACTTTGCACACACCTCAGAAGTGGCGAAAATTTAAGTTTTACGTAATGACTCCACAGCGCCACCAATGCACTTTTGACGGACTGGCCCCCAAGCTACGAATCACGCACACGTTTGAAAATGAGCACACACCTCAAACACGCCAAAACCTACAAAAAAATCTCTTGGAGTGGAATCTCAAACTCAACAGGAAGTCGGATATTTTTAACTTCTTGCGGCGAAAAAGTGTTGTTTTTGCCATTTTCAGGCGTTGTATTTTAACGAACTCCTCCTAGGGAATTTATCGGATCAACACCAAAATTGGCTTCTGTCATCTAAAGGCCTTGGCGATGTTAAATTACGAAGCTTTAGAGTTTTCGTCGAAGGGCGTGTCCGTGGCGGCCTCGCAAACTTTGGACGATTCGCCACAAAACAGGAAGTTGTTATGACTCATGCATGCATTATCTGATCTGCCTCAAAATCCACACGTTTGATAAGAGTCCTGACCTGAACACGTTTACATGCCTATATCCAGATACAGTTATAGCGCCACCTGCTGGCCACAGGAAAATTACTTATAACTCAGCCAAACAATCTACCTGAAAATTCACAGGTTAGATTAGATGCGTCTCTTGAAGACATCTACATGCCAATATTGAGTCACGGTCATAGCGCCACCTGCTGACAGAAGGTAGTTTGGCTTATAACTCGACCACACAATGTCCGATCTGCCTGAAAATTCACATGGTTGATAAAAATTCTCTACTGAAGGCATCTACATGGCAATCTTGAGTCACAGTTTTAGCGCCACCTGCTGACAGGAGGAAGTTAGGCATAAATTTGTGATTTTCTATATATATTTCTATATATTTTATATTTATATATATATATATATATATTTATATATATATATATATATATATATATATATATATATATATATATATATATATTTATATATATATATATATATATATATATATATATATATATATATATATATATATATATATCAACTTAAATTATTGTTGTTCTCTCTTCTCTGTCATCCTGAGGCCACCGGGAGGCGGTGAGTCTGGGTGCGAGGTCCCTAATATTGCTGCTTGTAGCCTTAATTAGTTTTTTTTTTCCTTAAATTATTAAGTAAAACATTCTGTTCAGACATATTAGTTTGTTCCTCGTTGTTAATCTATTGGTAAATGAGCTTTTATGTTTAAGGGTCCAACAGAATGGAATAACTGACCTGCTAACAATCGATCCATTACATCATTTGATGTCTTTAAGCTGACTTTATCATATTTTACTATGGACTGTACTTGTTTTTCCTGAGTTAATATTAATGTTAATATTTGGTGATTTGATTATATGTAGTTTAACTACATATAATCCCCCCCCCCCCCCCTTTAATCATGTTATGTTTTTTGAACGTTGTGTACGTTATGTTTTGTTTTGTCTTCTGGTGTTATTATTTTGTGATTGTGATTATTCGTGGGACCCCCTTGAAAACAAGATGGTACATCTCAAGGGGTTTATCCCAATGATTTAATATCAAATACATGTTGCATATATGACAAATTTTATATATGTGAAATCCGGTAACACTTTACAATAAGGTTCATTAGTTAATGCATTTACTAACATGAACTAATCATGAACGACACATGTACAGCATTTATTATTCATAATTGAACATTTACTAATGCATTATTAACATCCAAGTCCATGCTTGTTAACTTTAATAAACCATGAGTTAACATGAACTAACAATGAACTACTGTTTTTTCATTAACTAACGTTAAAGAGCCATGAAACCGCCTCGTTTCAGCAGGGTGTTTTCACACCTCTACTTTGGAAAAAGTCAGAAAAGTGGGCGTGTCCAGCTCTGTTTAGGGGGGAGTGTCGGAGGAACTAAAGTGGGAGGGTGTGGGAGTGTCTATTTGGGCACGCGCGAGTTTCAGAGTCAAAATACACAGACAGGAGAAAGTGATGGTGTTTAACCTACATGGACATCTGTAGTCGAATTATTTGCTAAATTATTAAATGTTGGACTTTAACTGCAGTTTGGCTCTTTCATTCAGGGAATTCATTCATGCCCCTCGCGACAAACGAGATATTTGATTCAAGGAACTGCTCCAAGCGTGTATTTTTCATGCAATGTTTGATACCGCACGGCGAATGAGAGAAAAAAAACCTCCGCATTTCCCAGAAACTTAGATGCACTCGGCAGGTAGCGTCAGAAAGCCGCGTGTGTTATTCCGGTCACTAAATGCGGTAAAAACCCTACACGAGGTTAAAGTTTGGTTGTGATGCTAACGTGTTTACACTCTGTGACTCGGTGCAATAGTTAACTTAGTTCGATACGAGCAAACTGAATAAACAAAGAGCACTGGTCGCTCACTTACCAAATCTGTAGAGACAGGACAATCAATCAATCAATCAAACTAGAGCCGCGTCTTTATTAAGAGAATACTACAAGCGAATCCGGATTTCAGCGTTTGCAGATGAGAACAGCTCTCAGGTAAACAATGTTCCTCCTTAGACACGTAAGTTATTGTTGTCGAACGTCGCGTACACTGTTAATCCACACGTGACTCCAGCTGAGCTCTCACAGAGAGAAAATGAAAACAAAACTTCACTGCAGCAAACTATAAAAGCAACACTTCACGCTTGTTTTGCCAACACAACGTGGCGTCTCTGTCGTGTAAACACGGTGACAGTAATGAATATTAATGAAGTTGCACAATGGAGCGCGCTGATTGGTTTGAACCAAGCCTTACTCATGCATTAATGCATCACACTGTAAGACGTAATAAGACTCACTCTGGCACAGACGCCCAGTCTGCACGCTGGAATACACGCTATTATGTCATGACCGTGACGCAGCTTCAAAAATTCGTTTCAAACCGGAAGTACGAATTTGCTTGAAATAACGCAAAAACAACCAATTTACACTTTTTAGTGAAATATAGGTGTCCTAATAGTGTTTTTAGCAGTGTGGGACACATATACGACTGTCAACAGCTCAACACATGTGTTTTGGTGTTTCGTGACCCTTTAACTAACATGAACAAATACAGTAGTATTTACATGTAGTAAATGCATTAATTAACATAATTAACAATTAATTAACATTAACATAACTAATGAACCTTATTGTAAAGTGTGACCTGAAATCCAAATATAGTCTTTTTCTGCATGTCATCGAATTTGCACGAGGTGTCCGTGAGGTCTTAAACTCTTAAATTTCAAAAACCTAATTTCAGGACAAAAAAAAAATACTAAATAAAAATCACTGAAATATTGTCTTTATTCATTGGTTTTCTTTTCAGCTTAGTTCCTTTTTTGATCAGGGGTCACCACAGCGGAATGAACCGCCAACTTATCCAGCATATGTTTTACGCAGCGGATGCCCGTCCAGCTGCAACCCATCACTGGGAAACAGTCACTCACATACATACACTACGGACCATTTAGTTCCTCAATCCCCCTATAGCCCATGTGTTTGGACTGTGGGGGAAACCGGAGCACCCGGAGGAAACCCACGCCAACACGGGAGAACATGCAAACTCCACTTAGCTGAGGGTCGAACCAGTGACCTTCTTGCTGTTGTTACCCACTCTGTTTGCATGCATTGCCTTATATTAAATATATGTAGGCAAAAAAAGCTAGATTTTCATCTTATAAACATGTTCGAACGGATAGAAACGGTCAGGCTTAAACTGCACACACTCTCAGAATCGACTCGTGCTGTGGATGACTGGCTCCCTTATGTAAGAGTCTTGAAGAGTAATGACTAATGCAGCAACAGACATCTTGCACTTGCTCAACTCAAAATGCCAATGCATTGTCATCTGATTTTCCTGAAGCGAATTCCCAGAAGTCACACAAAGTGGGCCCGTTCGCTTAGCGATTCGCTGATGTAAGACATGTTTGCGGATCATCACTCTGTCGGTCCTGTTAACAAATACACCGTTTACCTGGGTGAATCATTTAATGGAGGTTTTCTCTTTGCTATGAGGATTCACAAGAACTCGGTGACACGCATCCTGGAACATTTCCTCTCTGGCAATAATGTATGTGTGTGAGTGTATGTGAGTTTCCTAGTACTGGGTTGTGGCTGAAAGGCCATCCGCTTTGTAAAACATATGCTGGAATAGTTGGTGGTTCATTGCACTGTGGTGACCTCTGAAATAGAGACTAAGCTGAAGGAAAATGAACCCAATGGTTGAGTTAAAAATGTTTTGTATCTATAAAGTAATTTATTAATAACTCAACCAGTTGGGTTAAATATTTGGTGCTTTGTTGGGTTATTTTTAAGCTTTATTGGGTTATTTATTTAATAACTCAACTAGTTGGGTAAAAAAACTATTTCAACACACTCTAAAAAACGTTATTTTTTTAACCTATAGTCGAGTAAAAATATTTGGTGCTTTGTTGGGTTATTTTGAACCTTTATTATGTTATTTTTTAAATAACTCGACTAGTTGGGTTAAAAAAATAGAATTTCAACACACTTTAAAAAACGTTGGGTTATTTATTTAACCTAATAGTTGAGTAAAAAAATATTTAGTGCTTAATTGGTTATTTATTAATATCTCAACTAGTTGGGTTAAATGTTTGGTGCTTTATTGGGTTATATTTTAGCCTTTGTTTTTTTTTTTTTAATAACTCGACTAGTTGAGTTTAAGATGTTGAATTTCAACACACTCTAAAAAACGTTCGGTTATTTAACTCAATAGTTGAGTAAAAAATATTTGGTGCTTTGTTGGGTTATTTTGAACCTTTATTGGGTTATTTATTGAATAACTCAACTAGTGGAGTTAAAAATTTTCAATTTCAACACATAAATATGTTTTTTTTAACTCAACTAGTTGAGTTATTAATAAATAACCCAATAAAGCACAAAATATTTTTTACTTAACTATTTTAACTTAACCATTGGGTTATATAAACAACCCAAAGTTTTTTAGAGTGTGTTGAAATTCACAATTTTTAACCCAACTAGTTGAGTAATTAAAAAATAATCCAACAAAGGGTAAAAATAACCCAACAAAGAACCTATTATTTAACCCAGCTAGTTGAGTTATTAATAAATAACCCAATAAAGATTCAAAATAAAAATTGTGAATTTCAACGCAATCTTAAAAACGTTGGGTTATTTATTTAACCTAATAGTTGAGTAAAAAAATATTTAGTGTTTTATTGGGTTATTTATTAATATCTCAACTAGTTGGGTTAAATGTTTGGTGCCTAATTGGGTTATATTTTAGCCTTTGTTGGGTTTTTTTTAATAACTCGACTAGTTGAGTTTAAGATGTTGAATTTCAACACACTAAAAAACGTTGGGTTATTTAACTGAATAGTTGAGTAAAAAATATTTGGTGCTTTGTTGGGTTATTTTGAACCTTTATTGGGTTATTTATTTAATAACTAAACTAGTTGAGTTAAAAATGTTGAATTTCAACACATTAATAAATACGTTTTTTTAACTCAACTAGTTGAGTTATAAAATAAATAACCCAATAAAGCACAAACTATTTTTACTCAACTATTGAGTTA
>NC_133179.1:71577500-71625000 GCF_049306965.1 Danio rerio | reverse complement strand
AAATATGCAACACATATTTAAATATTGCAGACGTATTATTGCCACTATAGTAATACTGTAGTAATTTAATGATTTAATTCATATATATAAAAGTATTAAATTAATCTGTTGTGGTAATTTTATAATTGCTATGGTAACACAACTAAACAAATCACCCAATACTGCCGTTTTCGAAAATTATTACTAGAAAACATCACTGTAGTATAAACTAAAGCAGGGGTGGGCAAACTCGGTCCTGGAGGGCCGGTGTCCTGCACAGTTTTGCTCCAACACTAATCAAACACACCTGAATCAGTGTTTTCAAAATCACTAGAAATTGATTACCCTGCTGAAAAATCCAGCTTAAACCAGCCTAGGCTGGTTTTAGCTGGTTGACAAGCCATTTTCAGCCTGGTCTTAGCTGGTCAGGCTGGAAAATGACCACCTAAATCCAGCTAAAACCAGCTAAAACCAGCTTGACCAGCCTGGTTTAAGCTGGATATAGCTGGTTTTGGCTGGGCTCCCAGCTTGGCTAGGCTGGTCAAGCTGGTTTTAGCTGGTCATCTCCCAGCCTGACCAGCTAAGACCAGGCTGGAAATGGCTGGAAACCAGCCTGGAAGTGGCCAAAACCCCTCTAAAACCAGCCTGGTCGACCAGCTAAAACCAGCCTAGTCTGGTTTAAGCTGGATTTTTCAGCAGGGTAGAGTTGGAGCTAAACTGTGCTGGACACTGGCCCTCCAGGATCGAGTTTGCCCACCCCTGAACTAAAGTATACTACAATGTTTATCACAGTTTATCACTTCACTCTAAGCTGTAGCATTCATTCACAGCGTTGTAAACACTTTACTATATACAGTATACTACATTTTACTATAGTACACTCTACATTATTTACTACATGTTGGATCACTCTGGTTTTCAGCAGATATTTATGAGCAAACCATCTTGTGTTAAAGTTAATTAGAGAAAAATCTGATTTACTGTAGAAATAATATTAGAGTGTCCCTACTGAAAACCAGCCTAGGCTGGTTGGCTGGTTTTAGCTGGTTGACCAGCCTGGTTTTAGAGGTGTTTGGCCATTTCCAGCCTGGTCTTAGCTGGTCAGGAGAGGACTAAAACCAGCTTGTCCAGCCTAGCCAGGCTAGGTGGTCCAGCTGATTTTAGCTGGTAATTTTCCAGCCTGACCAGCCTGGAAATAACTGGAAACCAGCCTGGAAATGGCCAAAAACCCTCTAAAACCAGGCTGGTCAACCAGCAAAAACCCGCCAACCAGCCTAGGCTGGTTTAAGCTGGGACTATATACAGTATAGTACACTGTTCTACAGTAAACTCCACATTTTTTACCACAGCATATTATGTCACACTCCCGGTGTTTCTGCAGATATTTATGTGCAAGTACGCCATCTTGTGTTCAAGTTTGTTAGAGGAAAATCTGATTTAGAGAGTTGACAGAGGATCTGCTTCACGCAGGGGGACATGGGGGATACATCCGCTTCACTTTATAGAGCCAGACCATTTAGAAAACGGTGATTAATAATTATATGAACGTAAACATTTGGACCTCATTCAGCTGCTCCCCCCCCCCCAGTTTATTGTTTAGTTTGTGGTCTCATTTTATCTGTAACATTGTAAGCTATGACATCGACTGGTCTTATACTCCAAAGACGGCGTTTTCACGTGTGAATACCAAACATTTGGATCTCATTCAGCTGCTCCCCCCCAGTATATTCTTTAGTTTGTGGTCTCATTTTATCTGTAACATGTAAGCTATGACATCGACTGGTCTTTTACTCCAAAGACGGCGTTTTCACGTGCGAGTACCATGGTAAAACCGTGTAAACAATAGGTCTCCGGCAGGAACGGTGACATAAACAAACGAATAACCATCCTTAATTCAACACTGTTCTGTTAGTGGACTAAAGTGCTTGATGGGATGTTTTTCTGTGGACTCTTACCTTTCAAAATAAACGGTGATGCACAGCAATGAATGCGTGTCTGTGTGTTGTTATTACATGATGTACGCCATGTCTTATAACTGCCAAACTTACACAAATTTAGCAAATAAATTCTTTATAAGCTTTCCATTGAAAAACAACTAGCTGCAATGGGTGCTTAGGGGATGTAGCTTTAAACTGATGTAGAGTTTTTCAAGACTACTCTTGTCCTTTTTGACGTAATCTGTTCATAAACATTGACATGTGGAAAAAACAGCGCCTCAGTGCGACCTCGTCGGGGCGCTGTGGAAGGGGTCCACTACACCCCGCTCCACATGCTTGCTGCACACATTACCACACTATATTTAAATACAAACAAAATACCACAGAAAAAAAAACTAACATGGTAATGTGTAAATACGAAATGTGCGCGCACTTTGCTGTTTTATTTACTCCATTTAACCCACATGTCATCAACACTACAGGGTATTTTACCTGTACAGGGTGTTGAAGTCTGTTCCTGGAGATCTTCCTTCCTGCAGATTTCAGCTCAAACACAGCTGAACTAATTAATTAGGACCTGAACGGCACTTGCTAATTACAGGCAGGTGTGTTTGCAACTGAAATCCGCAGGAGCAGGGTTGAGCACCCCTGTGTTTACTATTGGTGAACACTAGGAGTCGCTCAATATGCACCCGTCGTGGTCTCGTCATCTTGTTTTGCATGCGTTTGATTCCCGCTGTTCTCAAGATTATCTGATATCGCAGATGCTTGTTCTTTCTGTCAGGAAAGTCGGGAAACTTTAACTCGCGTGTGTAAAATCTCACAAACCTTTTGGTCCGATTTACATCATCAGAATCAACAAAACAAATCTTCAAGTTGACTATTTTGTTATTATTCTAGTCCCAAAAATAAAAAAAGAAGAAATTTGTAAGTCAGAATTATTAAAACCACTGAATTATTCGCCCTCTGTTTATTTTTTCCACAATTTCTGTTTAACGGAGGACTTCAACACATTTCTAAACATGATAGTTTTAATAACTCATCTCTAGTAACTGATTTATTTTATCTTTGTCATGATGACAGTAAATAATATTAGACTAGATATTCTTCAAGACACTTCTATACAGCTTAAAGAGACATTTAAAGGCTTAACTAGGATAACTAGGCAGGTTAGGGTAATTAGGCAAGTCATTGTATAACGATGGTTTGTTCTGTAGACTATCAAGAAAAAATTTGCTTAAAGAGGCTAATAATATTGACCTTAAAATGGTGTTTAAAACTGCTTTTATTCTAGTCGAAATAAAACAAATAAGACTTTCTCCAGAAGGAAAAACATTATCAGACATACTGTGAACATTTCCTTGCTGTTAAAACATTTTAAAGAAGAAAAAAAAAGGTAAGGGGGGCTAATAATTCTGACTTCAACTGTATATAGTTAATAGAAACTTAAAATGCTTTCAGTAAATGAATATTTAATGCTTTCTGTGTTTATTAAATTTTATACTTCCCCTTTTGTTATTTCGTTCTCTCTTTTTTCCATTTCCAATTCCTATTTGTCGCCTATTGTTCTTATCCCTTTGTAACTGTATGTACTTGTATTCCAGTCTCCTACAGACGACCTCCTGATGTACAGTGTACATTTCTTCTTCTCTAAATAAAAGCGCATTGCTGTTTTACTTCACTTTGGTTTCTCATTCGCCCCCCAACGTTGTTTATATCATCCTGGAAATGGGATTATAAAGAGAACGTTTATTCAGTTGACAATTTCCTAATATAAAAACTACTATTTAGATATTAAAGGGAGCATTTTCATTCATTCATTCATTTTCTTGTTGGCTTAGTCCCTTTATTAGTCCAGGGTCGCCACAGCGGAATGAACCGCCAACTTATCCAGCAAGTTTTTTACGCAGCGGATGCCCTTCCAGCCGCAACCCATCCCTGGGAAACATCCACACAAACATTCACACACACACTCATACACTACGGACAATTTAGCTTACCCAATTCACCTGTACCGCATGTGTTTGGACTGTGGGGGAAACCAGAGTACCCAGAGGAAACCAACTCGAAGGCAGGGAGAACATGCAAACTCCACACAGAAACGCCAACTGAGCCGAGGTTGAAACAGCGACCCAGCGACCTTCTTGCTGTGAGGCGACAGCACTACCTACTGTGCCACTGCCTCGCCCTAAAGGGAGCATTTGTAGGTAATTTAATCACAGTTTAATAGGCTTGTACTATTTTATGTTTTATATTATTTTATTAAATAAGAGGTCACACTTTATTTTGTTGAATTTAAGTTACATTGCATCTACATAACGACTAATTCTCATTAGATTATCAGCACTGTCAGGTTGGGGTTAGTGTAAGTATTCATGTAAAGGCAAAGGCAAAGGCAAGTTTATTTATATAGCACATTTCATACACAGTGGCAATTCAAAGTGCTTTACATAAACAGGAATAAAAAGACAAGTTTAGGAACATAAAATGCAGACAATAAAAATGATTAAAAACAGAATAAAAACAAATTAAAATGAGTTAAAATAGGTTATAAAAGAATGAAAAAGAAAACGAAAAACACAATAGTGCGATCTGTCTGACGCAGCACAGTGCTCATTCAGTAAAGGCACAGCTAAACAGATGTGTTTTCAGTCTTGATTTGAATGTGCCTAATGTTGGAGCACATCTGATCATTTCTGGAAGCTGATTCCAGCAGCGAGGGGCATAGTGGCTGAAGGCAGATTCACCCTGCTTTGACTGAACTCTTGGAACTTCTACTTTATATGATCCTAAAGATCTGAGTGATCTGTTAGGTTTGTATTCAGTGAGCATATCTGTAATGTAATGAGGTCCTAGGCCATTTAGTGATTTATAGACCAGTAATAATACTTTAAAATCTATTCTGAATGTAACTGGCAGCCAGTGTAGTGACCTGAGGACAGGTGTGATGTGCTCTGATTTCCTGCTTCTGGTCAGAATCCTGGCTGCAGCGTTCTGGATGAGCTGCAAGTGTCTGACTGTCTTTTTGGGAAGACCAGTGAGGAGTCCATTACAGTAATCCACCCTGCTGCTGATAAAAGCATGAACAAGTTTCTTTAAGTCTTCACTGGAAACAAAGCATCTGATTCTTGCTATGTTTTTGAGATGATAGTATGCTGATTTACTGACTGCTTTGACATGACTGTTGAAACTCAGATCTGACTCCAGAGTCACACCAAGATTCTTGACCTTATTGTACCTTATACCTTATGTACTTGCACAGTTTCTTATAGTCAGTCCTTTGAAGGAGCATATCAAAAGCAGAATGTCTACTAATACTCAAATAGACCATCAAAATAAAGTGTTACCAAAGAATATGTTACATTTATAATATACTTGCTGAATTACTGTACATAAACTGTTTTGTATATCAATTAAAAGAAGCAGAATTTTGTTGTTGTTGTTGTTATACAAATATAATATATAATGGCCAAAACCCCTCTAAAACCAGGCTGGTTGACCAGCTAAAACCAGCCTAGGTTGTTTAAGCTGGGTTTTTCAGCAGGGGACTCAGACATTTGAAGCAATTTAATCCACAAAAAAGCAATTTGTCTTAAATTCTTAAACCGAGCGCATCAATGAAAACAATCTGTGTTTTGTAGCAATATCAGCTGAAGGTAGCATATAGAGCATGAAAAAGCTGCGGTCTGAGTACTGATCCTTGCAGTACTTCATACTGAACTTGCTGCTATAAATCCTGAGTATGGTTTGACCCATAAAAAAGTGGTGCTATAAAAAGTAGCGTGTTATTTAGCATAGCATTTTTAAGTTCGCGTTTAATAGCAGTGGAGTTACACTGCTTTTAAATGGTCTACACTAGTGGTCCCCAACCCTCGGGTTGATCCGTGGATAATTATTTCTGTTTTTTATTATCTGAGTCTGAACGATGTTTTATTTTGAAAAATGGCCATATTCTCTCGATTATATCTTGGTCACTTGAGCGCCGAAAATAAACCCACAAGCAGCAAAACGAGTAAGAAACAGACGTCTGCAGATAGCTTCTTTGGAAAGGGCTAAAGGCCCAGTGAAGGATCTACGAACTGCCAAGGAATAAATCCAACGCAATCTTACGGCAATTTGTAACTTTTTGATTTAGTGGCTAATTCGTACGATCTAATTCATACAATTTAGTACGATTGGCTCATCACCTAATGACGGTTAGGGGCGGGGTTGGGTGCCACGCCTGCTTTTTAAAATCGTACCATTTTCAACTGAACTCGTGCGAATTCATACGAAGTAGCCACTAAACTGACAAAACGTAAAATACTTACGTTTCCTCGTGAGATCAGGCTGGATAAATCGGCCACCCATTTGTCAACAAATCAGGTGAATCCAGCATGTCTGTGCATGAAGATTAACTGCTGTGATCGCAAATTACAGCGGGGACTGTTTACGTATTGCGTCTTTTTCACACAAGAACAACAGAACAGAATGTAAATAAGACAGTTAAGCCGTTGATGACAAAGAAGAGTCCTTAGCTGTTCCCTGAAATGGTTGTTGGGTTGAATTGCATGTGACGCTTGTGTTGTAACCGTAATCAGTGTGAGGTTTTTTTGATTCGAGCCACACACTCTCTGCAGCCCCGCGTTTACACAGCTCACAATGAACATCACACGGCCAAGGGGCAGAGATGGCCTGAATGAAAGGGCAGACTGTGGCTAAACAACATGTCAGGGTGGAGCAGAGCATGATAAAACCACGGCTTACACTGAAAACTGACAACTGGAGGATTATGTGTCGGAAGCCAGGAGAGTGGCCACATGAAACAATGCTATGGTAATTCATATTAAACAATAGCCCCTTTCACACAGTGATACCGGTAAATATCCGAAAAATTTCCGGAACGACTTTACTGGTATATTCAAAAAAGCGCTGTTCACACAGGCGAGGACGTTACGGAAATTTTCCGGAAAAGAGCATTCACACATCCATTCCAAAATACCGGTAAATTCTGACATCATTCACCACAAATGAGCTTTAAACGGCTGCGCTTGTGTTTGTAAACATTTGACTAAATTACAAACTCTGTGGATGATCAATATTGTGAACTACTTTCGCAGGATCACTTTCGCATGTCGAGATGTTCATAATATGTGCGTGTGCAGGCGCTCACAGGCTGTTTCACAGGCACACGAACGTAAACAAACAACGGCTTATCATAAGCATCTCATCGATGATTATTTACACAGTTGGCATAAAGAAGAACATATAAACGTGACCTGACTAACTTCTAGCAGCTAAATGTGTCTGGGATAATATTCAAAGGCTTTTATTCTCATAAACCGCGCGGACGTAAATGCGTCTGACTGTTGTGATTGGCTAAAGCAGACGTCTCACATCAGCACGTTCTAGACGTGCACGCGCTTATTACGGGAATCTTCCTTCTGCATTCACACAGCGCAGCATTCCGGCAAATTACCGGTAATGTTACAACTTCTCTTTCCGGAAAATAGCCAGAACGAATTTACCGGTATTTTCAAAAAGGACCTGTTTACACATACAACAAAGGTCTGTATGTGTGAAAGGGGCTAATATAGTGTTTCTGAACCGTTCTATAGACCAGGGGTCACCAATCCTGGTCCTGGAGGGCCGGTGTCCCTGCAGGGTTTAGGTCCAACTTGCCTCAACACACCTGCCTGGATGTATCAAGTATACCATAGACCTTGACTAGCTTGTTCAGGTGTGTTTGATTAGGGTTGGAGCTCAAATCTGCAGCACACCGGCCCTCCAGGAACAAGTTTGGTGAGCACTGCTATAGACGAATTACTGGTTTGTAAGCATACAGGATGCAGAAAAAAAAACGGGAGCGCTAGCATTTACACCAAGGGAATGATACCGGATGCGGTACAGAGTTTGTTGTTGTATTAGAGATGAGTTATACTGATTACATATTATTTACATAACGCTTTCAGCGTATTATAACAGCTCATCACCCAGTGATAAGCACAAAATTAACGTTAAAGTGAGCATGGTACAGGTTCATTTGCGATAGCACCCTCCCAATGGTTATTGGATAAGACAAAATGGCCAGGCATCCAGCCCCAAATATACAACTGCGTCATTGAAACTCTAACAAGAGAGAAGTTAAAGGCCTACAAGCCTTTGGATGCCAGCAATGTTGTTCTGTGTGGTCATGTGAAGAAATAAGGCTCCATGATGACCAGATTTAAAACTCTGTAGTGCTAAAAACCGAGATTCTGCCTAGCCAAAGACAAGAAGACGGAGCTGTACAAGGCCTGGGTAATCATCAGCAAGCAAAACAACTGCATTATGACATCGAACTGCTCCTGTATGGCAGGATATGTGAACGTACATGTTGACATTTCATCCTCAGTGTTACGATCCTTGATGGCAATTTGTCTAGGGTATTAAAAGGAGAAACAAAGATGACCAAAGTATAAACTGATGTTTAAGAATGGCAAAAGAAAACGCCAAACAACAAATTAGCACCGCAAAAGATTTATTGCTCCCACATTATTTACAATATTTACAAACAATAAGATAAATTTGAAAAGAACCAAGACAAGGAGAGGGAACTGAAGTTTGCGCATGGAAATCAAAGAAATAAATATAACAAAAACATTCCCTTAATCTCCTCCCCAATCCACTAAATAAGAAAATAACAATATGAAGAGAAAAGTCTTCAGCGCAAAGCGCCCTGAACTTACTCTAACTAATAAATAAAAATACAAAATTAGCGCACTTCGCTAACTACTGTGTCTATACATCAATAATCCTGCGTGCAAATATGTATGTCACGTGACTTACCATGTTGTTCCAGATCTCCCTTGTCAAGTCACAGAAGGTTTTGAATGGAGCATTAGCGGGCTATAGATGCAGAAACACACGTCAGAACTCTTAAACAAATCTCACTCAAAGTCATCAGTTACTCACTCAAAGTCAACATCAATAGATCTCAATCAAAGTACACATCAGTAGGAGCGACAACGCACACGGACACCACCAAACAGACAACACGCCAAAACAACAACAGCTGATCTCTCCCCGTTGCCGCTTCCGTTTTTAAAGGGCTCTGCAACGAACGCGATTGGCAGAGAGAGAAGTCATCGTCACATGGTTGATTAGGATTGGCAGTCCTGTCAGCCAATAGTGCTCCAAAGTAGGCGGTACCTGAGAAAATGACAGGGCCGGTACAGAGAGAGAGAGAGAGAAACAGCAGATTTTTTAGCTAAGGAAGCATGCAAACTAGACGAAATTATGAATATCTTGTTAAGTAAAACAGAAGCAAAAGTTATAGTGAAGAAGAATATATTAAAACAGTGGCAGTATAATTGGGATAGGGATATAACGGGTAGACATTACTATAGATTACAAGAGAAAGTAGGAAATTGGAGGAAAGGTAAAGGAAATAATAAAATAGAAGGAATAATAACACGGTTAAAAATGGGACACACAGGCTTAAATAAAACATTACATTTAATAGGAAAACATCCAACTGGATTGTGTGATGATTGTCAGGAGGAGGAATCAGTTGAACATGTTTTATGTTGCTGCAAGAAATTCATAATAGAAAGAAAAAATATTAAAGAAAGAAATTATAAAACAAAACTTTTCAGAAATCAGCGTAAAAATTATACTTGGAAACGATAACAATGAAAGTTTAGTGAAATATCTAAGGAATACAGGATTAATTAACAGGATTTAAAAGAATAAAGATGTAGGTAAATTTTTTTTTTTTTTTCCCTCCGGGAGGTAGCAAACTCAGGCTCACACTCCAGTACAGTAGGTGGCGGTAATGCACCAAAAGTTGGATGCCGACTGCCATAAAACAGCAAAGAAGAAGAAGAAGAAGAAGAGAGAGAGAGAGAGAGAGAGAGAGAGAGAGAGAGAGAGAGAGAAAAAAAGAGAGAGACAGAAAGAACATACACGCAGAAACTGTGCGGTTCGTAACACTCAGCGTTCAGCGTCTGTTTTTGCTAATATCAATGCTGAAATCAACGAGTAATGTGTGTGATTTAGCATAGCGTGAACTTACGTGATATGAAATGAGAACTGCATTTTTAATTAGGTCAGGCCCGGCGCCAGGAAGTCAAAACTGAGGGGGCACTTTAAATCCATAGGGGGGCACTAGACCTGGTGACTGATTTTGCTCTCTTGTTTCTTTCATTTAGGCTATTTATTCGCATTTATTATTACTTTGCATTACTGCCTAAGTTACTGACCTAAGGCAGTAATATAGGCTACGTTTTAATAGTAATAACAATACGCAGTTTCGCTATTACGAATTTTTTTAACGATGGTAATGCATACCGGTTATTATTGCAGACGGATGATGGCTTCAGTGCCAAACGAGTTTTCCGTTTTATTTCAAATAACAGGCCTATGAATGTTTAAAGTTTTAGGTAAAGACGTCAAATTATGCCCACACATGCAAGCTGACCCACGATCAGACTATTCAAATAAATATAGTGAAATCAGCTTAACCGAGTCATCCCGCTTCACGTAGCCTATATTATCCAACCAACATCAGTGTTAGGGAAAAGCTAAATGTGACAATCTAGTGTCATTTAAAACAATTACTTAGATACATTTTAAGGCATTAGTGTAGCCAGAAAAATACCTAAAAAAGATAGCTATCAAAATTCACGTTATTACCGTGAAAATTGGTAAAATTTTGCCACGGATAACACGCAACTCAATATGCTATATAACTTTTTTTCATCATTTTAAATGTTAAAACAGAGATTTATCTAAAGCTATTATAAGTGTGCTTTTTTCGTGATATTGTAAACCATCATAAACCATTAGGTTACTAAGCCTACCAGTAATTTTATTTATTAATTATTTTATTTATTAAGCCTTTTTTAATAGCTTGTTTTCAGGTTATTTTCATTTTAGGGCCATGAGCTAAGTCAAAACAAACTCGATATGTTGTATTTTAGCTCTTAAAATAGATCTACAACATATTTTATGTTGTTTAATTTTGCATGAGCAAATAGCAGTATAGCCTAAGTTACATACTTTTAAAAGATTATCATTCTGCCTACCTGCAGCGCACGAGGTTTCTCGGTTGATCCGCGGTAAATCCACTTAAGCACTATATACCTATTCCATTTATAACACTGCAAACTTGACTTCGCAGGCCGATCATCTTTAAACGCAAAAGGCATTTATTATGTGTTATACCTTGACTGCTGCTGCATAATGGGATGTTTCTCTACACAACTGTAAAAGTGCGCTTTTCAGCAAAATGAAAGCAAACATTCAAAGGGTTCTGCGTTTTGTCAATTTTAGCTTATTTGTAATAATATTAATAATAATATTAATAAATAAATTTAAATATTATTTATAGTGTAGCCTACTGTGGGACTGTGCAGTGAACTATTTATTTTTATTAAAACATTTTTATTAGGCTACATCTTCCCGAATAATTAATTCCTTATATGTTTTTTTCTTTTAGAGTTAAAAAGAGTTGTGTTTAAATAATTAGTTAACCAAAACATGTAATGAATTAAGCTTCTCCTATCATGTCACCCACTTTTCTCACTTGTGAGTTGAGTGCGCCTCCGTTTTAAAGGCTATTTACGGGCGCACCAGACCTGACGCGGGGACCGGATCTCTGGACTATAGGACCATTTTCATAATTCAATTGCTACGTCATTTATTTTAAAACATTTAAATGTGTGTTCTGAAGGTTGGAACGACGGGAGTGTTAATAATTAATGACAGAAAGAATTTTCAGTTTGAGTGAACAATCCTTAATAAAAACTAGGGGGGCACAAACTCTGTCTGAGGGGGCAATGCCCAACTTTGCATTGCATTTGCTTATGATGGATGTTAGCCAAAGACGTCTGCCGTTGGCATTCAAAGCAGTGTGGTGTACGGTAAAAGTTAAGTTGTCGAATTTGGCATCCTACCACACAACACGACATGTTTGCAATTGTGGCTGTTCTTTTTTTTTGCAACCCGTGTGTAATGAGGAGACTGACACGGAGGGATCCATTTTGCAGTATTTAATAGACACAGTTCAATCACAAACGTACAACACGCACTAAAGTGCGAACTCACATCAACAGCAATCAATATAGATCGTGGGGCTGGCGGCTGACAGACACAGAGTGATATACCAGGCATGGATCAGTGGCAGGTGGCGTGGTTCAGAGTCCGTATAACAAGCGTGGGTCAAGGAAAGGCAGAAGGCAACTCAGAGTCAGAAACAGTCCAGGGGTAATGCACAGGAGATCAGGCAGGGAATAACGCTCAGAAATGTTGCCCGTGCCTGAACAAGACTTCGCAATGAACTGGTGTTTGAGTGTGGCTTATATAGGGAGCGTGGGTCGTTAGCGGGATTCAGTTCAGGTGTGTGCACAATCAGTTTAGGTGGATGATGTAATGCTTAGAAGTCCGGGGATGGCGGCCTCTGCTGGCCAGCGAGGGGAATGACTGGGACCGAGTCGGTGACACCGTGTGACGTCATGTGTGACATAGTTTGGTAATTCCCCTATAGTGAAGCACATGAACTAATCTGTTGTGGTAATTCCATGGGAACACAACAACTATGGTAATATAGAATAGTGACTCAAAGCGTCGGTATATAGTATATTATACTATATCACAGTTTACTGTGGTAAAAACTAAAGTACGCTAGTACAGTATTATTTACTACAGTTTACCCATTCTCTATAATTAGTACTACAATATGCCCTTCGTTAACAAACCGTGGTAAATACTATAAGATCCAGGCAAGAACCCTGCTGAAAAATCCAGCTTAAACCAGCCTAGGCTGGTTGGCTGGTTTTAGCTGGTTTTAGAGGGGTTTTGGCCACTTCCAGGCTGGTTTCCAGCCTGGTCTTAGCTGGTCAGGCTGGGAGATGACCAGCTAAAACCAGCTTGACCAGCCTAGCCAAGCTGGGAGTCCAGACAAAACCAGCTATGTCCAGCTTAAACCAGGCTGGTCAAGCTGGTTTTAGCTGGATTTGGCTGGTCATTTTCCAGCCTGACCAGCTAAGACCAGGCTGGAAATTGCTGGAAACCAGCCTGAAAATGGCCAAAACCCCTCTAAAACCAGGCTGGTCAACCGGCTAAAACCAGCCAACCAGCCTAGGCTGATTTAAGCTGGATTTTTCAGCAGGGAAGCATGGGCAGAATATTAAAATCCGGCAAATATTTGAGAAACTGTTGACTGAATGGTATGCAGCATGCGCTGAATAGAACTGCATATTTGTCCTTCATTCTGATGGTGTTGCAGTGTGTGTGAGTGTGTGTGTGTGTGTGTTCCGTCAGTTTGTTGACAGCGCTGTGGAGTGGCATTTTTGGATATGGAACAGAAGCATGGCCAAATGGAGCGTCAGAAGATTTGCCTCACCCACGCTGCACATGTGAGCTGTTACCAACATTGCGGTGTTTGAGGAATGAGTGACGCATGTATAAAAACCTACTGCAGGCTTTGTTTCTTTGTGTAAAATGATTCTTGGACTCTTTAAAGAGTTAGTTTATTATTTTAGCTGCTATTAGCACACCCTCCTGTTGCTCCAATCCACTAAGACCTTCGTTTATCTTCAGAACATCAGACATCCCAAGTCTCCGGGAAGTTCTGGCTCAACTCAGCTCTTCTGTCAAGTCTTTGAGTCGTTCATTCATGTGATTCTGACCATATAAGCTACATGTTCACTATAAGCTTAACCATTCATGCTTACTTCACGCGTCCGCCATTTTAAAGAACCAAAGCGAGGCTGCGGTGGGAAGAAATCTGAAAGTATAGGACCAGCACTGTTAACATTGCAGCGCCATGCTGTGGACTACAAACCTCCAGCTGCGATTTCAAAATGCAGAAATGTTGTAAACATCACTTTAACATCATTCGGTAAGTTTAATTTAAACAATTAAAAGCAGGTTAGGCTTTAAACAACATCAAGATCAGTTGAGTCATCAAGGGGATCGCTCGTCTGTGTTTGTACTCGGTAAATAGCGGAGGGTGAACTGATGAACTTCTCGGTCAATCACAGTCATTTCTGTTGAGCACGTAAACACAATAGCAAAGCTGTCATGACGGTCAGTGACCACCGGAGGGCGCTGTAGTTCACAGACTCTGAAAACTTACTACAGCGCCCAAAAGACTACAAGTTCATACAGTCCACGCGCATACACCGGAACACCTACACTGACCAGTCATCACATCTGTTTTGTGTTACCGTTGATTATCTGGACTATTTATACAACCATTTCACCACAGTTTGTCATCGCGTCGTTTGTCTTTCTTGTTTCCAGTTCCCAGTAAGTCTGATATTCCGAGTTGTTGTTCCTGACCTTGTTCTAGTATTTTGCCTTAGTTTAGTTCGTGTGTCATTTGTCTCGTCTGTTTTCTAATTAGGTTTAGTTGTTTGAGTTTGTTTTTCCTGAGCCTCGTCTCTGATTTAGTTTCTGGGTTTGTCGTTTATTTGTTACTTCGTATTATTATCACCTTGTTTGTCGCACTGTAAATAAATAATCTGCATTTGGATCCGCACCTTTTTGTTTTTGTTCTTGTTTTGATCACGCTAAAACGTGACAAAAGCAGCGCTTTTTTAAGAAAGCCATCAACGGTGCCTTTAATGTTAGCTGGAAATTGACGGTTTTTCTTTTAATTCCCTGCTGAAAAATTAAGCTTAAACCAGCCTAGGCTGGTTGGCTGGTTTTAGCTGGTCAACCAGGCTGGTTTTAGAGGGGTTTTGGCCACTTCCAGGCTGGTTTCCAGCCATTTCCAGCCTGGTCTTAGCTGGTCAGGCTGGGAGATGACCAGCTAAAACCAGCTTGACCAGCCTAGCCAAGCTGGGAGTCCAGCTATATCCAGCTTAAACCAGGCTGGTCAAGCTGGTTTTAGCTGGACTTGGCTGGTAATTTTCCAGCCTGACCAGCTAAGACCAGGTTGGAAATGGTTGGAAACCAGCCTGGAAATGGCCAAAACCCCTCTAAAACCAGCCTGGTCGACCAGCTAAAACCAGCCAACCAGCCTAGGCTGGTTGAAGCTGGATTTTTCAGCAGGGTCAGTATCGTGACGAGTCTGATACAGTGAAAGAATCAGTTTATTAGCTCGAGTTTGATAAATGGCATCTAAAACATTTGTTTGGGAAAGAAAGCGTTAGCTAACAAGTGCCATTTCCCTTAACGTAGTGTCACATTCACCAGCGATCTCTAACCACCAGAGGTCGCTGGAAAACATTCTCACTCACAGAACTACAAATGTGTTTGTAAATGGACTTCAACTTCATACATGCTCCTCGCCCACACACCTGCTTCCTCATTTAGCTTGATTACTTTCGCACACCTGAGAACTTTCAAAGACTGATTAACACACACTATTTAAGCCACACATTTACTCCTTCAGTTTGCCGAGTCTTGTTCACTGTAAAGTAGCATTACAACGCGGTTTCCTTGTCTTGTTTTCCTGTGTTTTGAACCTAGCCTTGTTTATTTAGTTATCCTTGTCTGCCGCCTGCCTTTCGACCTCTTGCTTGTTAAATTGACTACTATTCTGGATTGTCCTCACACACCTGTTTGTTCCCGTATTGACCACTGCTTGCCTGACTGTGAATAAACCTGCATATTGGATCCTACCTTCTGTTGTGGTGTTACTCCTCGGCGTTACACGTAGCTGAAAATGAGCTCTGGTTTCCCCTTTTTATTTTCACCATTTATTCAGAACAGACCTTCGGGTCACTCGGAAGGCGGTGAAATGATAAATTTGTGTCACTTTGTCTCCGCTGATAAGAAATACAGCCAGGTACACAACGTTCCTATGTAACTCCCAACGATACTTCCGGGTTTCTTCCCACCCCGCTGAAAAATACAGCCTAGGATGGTTGGCTGGTTTTAGCTGGTCGACCAGCCTGGTTTTAGAGGGGTTTTGGCTATTTTCAGGCTGGTTTCCAAATGGACCTGTCAGACGAACGCCGCTCACTTTAACATTAATTTTGCCAAATAACTGTGCTTATCACAACTTGTCTGTTGATTGCTAATTAAAATAAAAACCTTTCTAAAATGTAGGCGTTGTATATTGTTCATTTTACTACCCCTGTGAAGATATACCAACAGTCCTGTTGTAAGAGAAATATTTTTTTGTGCTCATATTAGTCTACCTCAGGCTAGAGTTTATGAAAGATTGTTTATTTCTGCAGTCCAACATGTATTGCTTTTATTAAATGATAACACACAGTTTTCAAATCGTGTATTATAACGTGGTTTTTAATGTAAGTGCTTATATTTATATTAGCGAGCCTTTGTTATGGTGCAGATACGGGTGGTCAAGAGAGAAGTTCAGGGGGCGTGGTTGATTTTACATCAAGCGTTTGATTGGAAGCCTGATTCCGTGGCTCCGCCTCTTTCTACGTCAGGCAGTCCTTCTGCGCATGCCCAGGCTCCAATTTTAGCAGTCTTTTGCGACAGTTTGTGTCCGTCACCAAGGTGTTTTCTATTTCTATATATGTTTCTATTTTTATAAATTTGGACTAGATCTCACAGCCATTCGTAACTTTTTGGTTTAGTGGCTAATTCGTGTGAATACGTACGATCTAATTCGCACAATTTAGTACGATTTGCTCATCACCCAATGACGGTTAGGGTTAGGGCTGGGGTTGGGTGCCACGCCTCCTTTTTAAAATCGTACTGAACTCGTACGAATTAGCCACTACACTGCGAAAACATAAAATACGTTTCCTCGGGGGATCAAGCTGACAAAAACTATAAATAAAAACAGCATTTATTTTGCACTGCAAGGCTTATGCGTTTTGCTTCTTCAGACTTGCTTTAAGGAGATTTAGATATTCTGCAAGGATACTCATTAAAGATCCGAGTTTTTGCAGTGTACAGTAAGGTCATTTTAAAATCCATCCCGAATATCTCATAATTCAGAGCGGCTACATGCGCCATGAGGACATGGCTGCAAATCCCAGTGGATTGAAAAGCAATGATCAGGCGCTGTTATCTGCAGAAAGCACACACTTATTCACATGTTCAGGAAAAGAAAGATAGGAGAGGACATCAGCGTGCAGGAATGGCTCCTGTCGCTCCTCTTAATTCCTAATCTGAGGGGGAAGCCGTCTATCTAGGGGATTTGTACAGCTGTCAATTAAAATCCCTTGACACAGCCCACCCCCCCCTTCCACTTGTTTTTTTCAATGGTTCTCTCTTCCTCTTTGTTTTTTTTCCCTTCACTAGGGGCTGCAGGATATTTAAGGCTAGCTTAAAATGTGTTCGCAACCTATTTTGCAGTACAAATAACTTCAACTTAGTCCCTTATTTACCAGGGTGCGCTACTGCGGAATGAACCGTCAACTATTCCAGCACATGTTTTACTCAGTGGATGCCCTTCCAGCTGCATCCCAGCACTCTCACATTCACACACACTCATACACTACGGCCAATTTAGTTCATCAATTGCCCTATAGCGCATGTGTTTGGACTGTGGGGGAAACCGGAGGAAACCCACGCCAACACAGGGAGAACATGCAAACTCCACACAGAAATGCCAACTGACCCTGCTAGGACTAGAAGCAGCTGCCTTCTTGCTGTCAGGCCACGGTTGTAGCCATTGGGCCACCCTTATGCCATATGCTTGCTAAATGTGACGTCAACAAATGGTAGTAATAAACGTTTACAAATCGCTGTAATACTTTCGAAAATCACGAACGCTATATATATATATATATATATATATATATATATATATATATATATATATATATATATATAATTTTATTTTTATAAATTGTTACAATTTTGGTATTTGTGATGCAGCAAGTCCACAGACTGTTGTGTACACCATGAGTTTATATAAAATTCACTTTAACGTGTGATAGGATTATATAAACGAATATAAACGTAAATATTTTCTTAATTCAAATAAGTGGCAACTTGACACATACGTCACTGATGCGTCACATCTTAACAAGCGGATTACTTCACCTGTAAAATCAACAAGAATTCCAAACACTGTCACGGCAATTCGTAAGTTTTTGACGGTTGGGTTTAGGGGCGGGGTTTGGCACCAAAAATTGTACATTTCCATACGATTCGTATGAATTTCTACGAATTAGCCATTAAACTGACAAAATGTAAAATAGTTAAGTTTCCTCGCGAGATCAGGCTGCGTGGGAAAAAGTAATGGTGGGTCTTGAGTTTATCTATTTGTAATTAACCAGCCCTATTTCCCTACTTCATGAGGAAACGTAACTACATTGCGTATTGTCAGGAAAGTGGCGAATTCGTACAAATGCAGACGATTTCATTTATATGAAACCATACAAAATTTAAACGAAGGTGTGGCAACTAACCCCACCCCTAACCCTATACGTCATTGGAGGCTGAGTAAATCATACTAAAACGTATGAATGAGATCGTACAAATGAATACAAATTAGCCGCTAAATCAAAAAATAAAAACAAATATGTGATGGAGCAAACGATATTTTGATATATTAATTAAGACTTTATTCTTAGCTGATGATCAATAAAGGGAAGAGAGCGGAAGAGAGCCCTGGCAAGAGAGCCCCCGGAAGAGAGCCCTGAGCTCGTAATATCCTCAAGCCCAGGGCTCCCTCCTGTTAGAAGGGGCGAGAGGGGTGTTCGAGCTCAGGTAGGTCTCGAGAACTCCTCTGCTTATCAGCGTGTGGGAATTGTATGCTAAGGTTTATCTTAGATGTTAATTTTGATTAGTCGATTGGCTTATGGTGTATGTCTTTGGACGGTGGGAGGAACCCGGGGGAAACCCACGCGAACACGGGGAGAACAGGCAAACTTCGCACAGACATGCCGACTGGCCCGGTAAGAGGTCGGACAGGTGGCGTTCTTGCCGTGAGGCATAGTTTGTATATGTTTGTGGTAGTAGTAGTCGTTGTAGTTGGGGTAGTAGTAGTCGCAGTAGAAGAAGAAGTTGTTTTAGTTGTACGAGTTGTCACAGTAGTAGTAGTCGTTGTAGTTGTGGGTACTAGTAGTCCCAGTAGTAGTAGTCATTGTAGATGCACTAGTAGTCACAGTAGTAGTAGTAGTCGTTGTAGTTGCACTAGTAGTCACAGTAGTAGTAGTAGTCGTTGTAGTTGTGGTAGTAGTAGTCGCAGTAGTAGTAGTCGTTGTAGTTGTGGTAGAAGTAGTCGCAGTAGTACTAGTAGTCGTTGTAGTTGTGGTAGAAGCAGTTACAGTAGTAGTAGTAGTCATTGTAGTTGTGGTAGAAGTAGTCACGGTAGTAGTAGTAGTCGTTGTAGTTGTGGAAGTAGAAGTTGCAGTAGTAGTAGTAGTCATTGTAGCTGTGGTAGTAGTAGTCGCAGTAGTAGTAATCGTTGTAGTTGTGGTAGAAGTAGTCGCAGTGGTAGTAGTCGTTGTAGTTGTGGTAGAAGTAGTCACAGTAGTAGTAGTCGTAGTTGTGGTAGTAGCAGTCGCAGTAGTAGTCGTTGTGGTTGTGGTAGTAGTAGTCACAGTAGTAGTAGTCATTGTAGTTGTACGAGTAGTCACAGTAGTAGTAGTAGTCGTTGTAGTTGTGTTTGTGGTAGTAGTAGTAGTAGTAGGAGTCGTTGTAGTTGTAGTAGTAGTAGTAGTATTCGCAGTAGTAGTAGTCATTGTAGTTGTACTACTAGTCACTGTAGTAGCAGTAGTCGTAGTTGTGGTAGAAATAGTCACAGTAGTAGTAGTAGTCGTTTCGGTTGTGCTAGTAGTCGTTGTAGTTGTGGTAATAGTAGTCGCAGTAGTAGTCGTTGTTGTTGTGATAGTAGCTATCGCAGTAGTAGTCGTTGAGGTTGTGTTAGTAGCTGTCGCAGTAGTAGTAGTCGTTGTAGTTGTGGTAGTAGTAGTCGCAGTAGTAGTAGTTGTTGAGGTTGTGGTAGTAGCTGTCGCAGTAGTAGTAGTCGTTGTGAAAGTAGTAGTCGCAGTAGTAGTAGTAGTCATTGAGGTTGTGGTAGTAGCTGTCGCAGTAGTAGTAGTTGTGGTAGTAGTCATTGTAGTTGTGGTAGTAGTAGTCGCAGTAGTAGTAGTCGTTGAGGTTGTGGTAGTAGCTGTCGCAATAATAGTAGTCGTTGTAGTTGTGGTAATAGTCGTTGTAGTTGTGGTAGTAGTAGTCGCAGTAGTAGTAGTAGTCATTGAGGTTGTGGTAGTAGCTGTCGCAGTAGTAGTAGTTGTGGTAGTAGTTGTTGTAGTTGTGGTAGTAGTAGTCGCAGTAGTAGTAGTAGTCGTTGTAGTTGTGATAGTAGTTGTCGCAGTAGTAGTAGTAGTTGTTGTAGTTGTGATAGTAGTAGTCGCAGTAGTAGTAGTAGTCGTTGTAGTTGTGATAGTAGTTGTCGCAGTAGTAGTAGTAGTTGTTGTAGTTGTGATAGTAGTAGTCGCAGTAGTAGTAGTAGTCGTTGTAGTTGTGATAGTAGTTGTCGCAGTAGTAGTAGTAGTTGTTGTAGTTGTGATAGTAGTAGTCGCAGTAGTAGTAGTAGTCGTTGTAGTTGTGATAGTAGTTGTCGCAGTAGTAGTAGTAGTTGTTGTAGTTGTGATAGTAGTAGTCGCAGTAGTAGTAGTAGTCGTTGTAGTTGTGATAGTAGTTGTCGCAGTAGTAGTTGTCGTTGTAGTTGTTATAGTAGTTGTCGCAGTAGTAGTTGTCGTTGTGATAGTAGTTGTCGCAGTAGTAGTTGTCGTTGTAGTTGTGATAATAGTTGTCGCAGTAGTAGTTGTCGTTGTAGTTGTGATAGTAGTTGTAGTTGTGGTAGTAGTAGTCGCAATAGTAGTTGTAGTTGTGGTAGTAGCTATCGCAGTAGTAGTAGTTGTTGTAGCTGTGGTAGTAGTAGTCGAAGTAGTAGAAGTAGTTGTTGTAGTGGAAACTTCACACACACACACTAGGAAAATGAGAGATTAATTTTACAACTTGTAAAAATGAGCATTGTAGGTCCCCTTTAAAAGAAAACTCACTTAATTCTGACTTAGCATTTCTGGAAAGGAGACGTTATTTCTTGCTCATCTATAAAATGCTCCTTGGTTTAAAAATGTTTAGATATTTGGTGTTTTTTCTTGGAAAACGCAGGACACGCTGCGCATTAGTGGTCACTTTATTCAGCGCTACAAGAGGCTCCACCGACAGACTTTAGTCTTGTTTAGAGCAAGACCTTTCTCTTGCGCTGACATGATGACGGGATGACTCAACCGTCTGTGCCGCACAGAAGGCTTTAACCCGTTGTAGAGCGGCAGGAACAGGCAGGACGCCCAGAGATGACAACAGCTGCCGTCTGACTCTTCAAAACAACTCATATTACTGATGCTTTGTGTAACGCTCACATGAGATAATCAAACCCCTCCGCATCACAGAAAGGGAACGGATCAAGAGGAAAAGAGTAAGTACAGGACGTACAGTTGAAGACAGAATTGTTTGAGCCCATGTTTATTTTTTCCCCCAATTTTTTCTATACAGCTTAAAGTGACATTTAAAGGCTTAACTAGGTTAATTAGGTTAACTAGGCAGGTTAGGGTAATTAGGCAAGTTAATGTATAACGATGGTTTGTTCTGTAGACTATCGAAAACAAAGAGGCTAATAATACTGTCCTTAAAATGGTGTTTAAAAAATTAAAAACTGCTTTTATTTTAGCCGAAATAAAACAATTAAGACTTTCTCCAGAAGAAAAAATATTATCAGACATACTGTGAACATTTCCTGAATCTGTTCAACATCATTTTGGAAATATTTAAAAAAGAAAAAAAAAATTCAAAGGGGGCGAATAATTCTGACTCCAACTGTAAGTGTTAAATTTGTTTTACAAAAACGCCAAAGAGGCGAAATATAAGTATATAGTCACCACCGAATGGGTTCCAGACACTGTGATCTCGCTCTCAATCCCTTCAACCCTCCTGTCGTCCTAAAATTCTACACTGTGTATACAAAGTTCGCCCTTTGGGTCAAAAATGAGCCGCCTTCACTAAACCTCAAAAACAAAGCAGCTCCATTTCATTTCAATCCTCAAATCTATTTAGCTTGAAGAAACAAGCCCGTCTTCGTCACACAATCAGGTTGGCGTCAGAAGCCGACATCAGTTTTGAGGTCAGACTCCAATGTCAAGGTGGCCAACCGTGTTCCTGGAGAGCCACCTTCCTGCAGATTTCAGTTGCTACCCATATCAAACACACCTGCCTGTAATTATCTCGTGGTGTTCAGGCCCTAATTAATTAGTTCAGGTGTGTTTGATATGGGTAGCAACTGAAACCTGCAGGAAGGTGGCTCTCCAGGAAAACGGTTGGCCACCTCTGGACTAGATGCTGAAATTTCGATAGTTAATGACACGACTTAAAGGGCTGGTCCAGAGTGTATTTTTAAGGCTTAGTTGTGTTTATAAGATGCAAAGCAATGTGTGTTTATGCTTCATTTGTAAAAAGAAGTGTTCATATATCTTACTTTGATTATATACAGCTACGCTAACATGCAAACGACTGTCATATTTCCTAGTTCCTCCGAAAGCCCGTTCTCAAGAGACTCTGATTGGTCAGCTAACATAATGTGCCGTGATTCGCAGATTGGCTCCACGTCGTCAGGAAAAGCATCACGATTCTACAGGCACACACTTTTTAAAACAAGGTTCAGAATAAAATTAAGATACAATGATGTGCTTTCATTCTCTCTGTTCAGTTGAGGGAGCGTTTAAGCAAATCATTCCTTTAGATTTATATATATATACAATATTTTTGAAGTGTTTCAGTCAGGTTTCAGGGCTCATCACAGCACAGAAACCGCATTTCACCAAGTACCACCTTAGAAAAAAATTGTCTCTCCAAGTACCACCATAACGACCAGTATTAAAAAATAGCGTTGCAGGCCTAATTAAGCAGCTACAGCTGTGCACAGTTTTAAAACGAGGCAGATTAATTCCTATTATTAAGAATATGTATTATCGTAACATTTTACATAGTTTAAAGATTAAATGTGCTTGCAGGTAAAAAAAAAAAAAAAAAAACGTTTAAATTAAAATGTGCTTTTAAAAGTTCATTAAAAATGCACTGTTCTTAAAAAGTACAAAGAAAACTGCTGTACTTAAATCAAAAGTATTCATATTAGCCTATTGATCAAAAGCTGGAAATCTTGTTTTGACCTCATAAATATAGACTATATGTCATATTCATACACTTTCTGACAAATCTTGAAATATATGTTAAATGTACTTATGACAGGGTTCATACAGGCACAGCCTAATGAAAATCAGGGAATTTTTAGCACTTTTTCCAGCATTTTTATTTTTTTCAAGACTGGCATGCTATGTTTTGAAGACCTGGGGCCTCATGTACGAAGACTTGCGTGGAAATCTTACTAAAACATTGCGTACGCACAAAGCTGTAAATGTGCGTACGCAGAAAAAATTTCAGATGTATGAAACACTGCGTACGCCGAATCTCACGCATATTCTTTTGTACATCCGAATGAACGTGAAACTGAGCGCAACATGCACGAGCACAAAACCCCTCCCTTACTCCTCCCCCGTATGAATACGCTAATGACTATGCTAATGGAAAAACCCAACGAAAAAGCAACGGCAAAATCAAGCAAAAAGAGAAACTCTGAACAGAATGTGAATTGGAGGTGCTGCTTTCGGAGGTAGACCGGAGGAAAGCGGTGTTATTTGCAAGTTTGTTCTCCGGAATTAACAACAAAAGAAAAAAATAGAGTGGGAGAGTTTAGCTGATGCGGTCAACACAGTTGGGTCTGAACATATCGCACTGAGCGCATATAAAAAAAAAAAAGAAATAGTGTGGTTTATATCTGTAAAATGTTGCAGGACGCTCAACAGTCTCAGTGGCGCAACTCGTAAGACACATGTGATCATGAATAGATACGTTCGAGCATGTACTCGGCTCGAATCCAGCGTCTGATGAATTCTTTCTTGTTTTTTCCCCCGCTACATATCAGATTTTGCCAACTATTTATCACGAGAAAGACAAGTAGGAATCATCAATAAGTTCATATCAATAAGCATCATATTTTATTTGCACATTTATTAAATGGAAATGTTTCTGATTCACGCATGCAAATTCATCTTCAGATAGTGTCTTTATAGCAATGTGCGTGCGGTAGATCGCTCAGATTACATTGGGAAAACAGGCGACCGCTGCAAATTGTGCTTTAATGTTTGGCTGGTCAAATGTATGGTATGGAAACCTTATATACCCGCTGAACCCGTCTCATACAGCTGCCATTGCAAGGCTCAGACACTTTGTAGAGAGGAATTTAACACAACTGCCTCTAGGAGTCGCCAATGGAAATAAAACAGACACGCACAAAAAATGTGCGTACGCCTGCCATGAAGCTGGCTTGAAGCTGCGCACATTCCCACGTTCAGTTCATTGTTAGTAAATCCAAACGTGAGCGATTCTGAGCGTGAAACCTGGCGTACGCAAAGTTTTTGTGCGTACGCAGCGTTGATACATGAGGCCCCTGAAATGTATTCTTAGCAACTTATAAAACGAAATGATACAAATAAAAAACATTAAAAATAATATTTATTAATTATATATTAATAATATAATAAACCTGCACTAAATGCTTGTGAAATCTTTTTGTACTCAAGTTAAAATACTATTACACTGCTAAAATAACACAAATTGTAGTAAATAATACTAATATTAGGAAAAAGTACAAAGTACTCTATAGTAGGGATGTAACGGTATCAGAATGTCACGGTACGGTAATACCTCGGTATGAATGTCACGGTACGGTATTCATTGAATCTTTTACAGGAAAAACAAAACTTATGAAAATACTCCAAAAAAGTGCCAAAAGTGTCAATGACATACAAATTAGTCATCTATCTGTAAGCTTTGAAACAGGAACTTCAATTTTAATAACAAAAAAATATTAAACTTGTAAAAAAATAAAGTTTCAATTTAGTATTGTTGAAAACTCATCACATTCAACATTTAATCACTCACTCACTTAGATAGAGATGGGTTTAAAGGAAAATTATCATATAAATATAATCTGGTAAAAGCTGGTATCTCTGGGCATTTACAATGTCCCCTGCAACAGAAAATAACCCTCTCATTTGGGACTGAGGTTTCTGGGACAAGAGAGATATGACTTGGCCCAGGTTGACAGCAGTGGGGAACGTTGTGCATTGTCTTTCCCCCACTTGAGAGGACAAACCATGAGTGAGATAGAGATCTCATGTCTGCATCAATCTGAACAGTGTGCTGTGTTTCTGCAGTTCCCATGATATTAGTCGTATTCCCCAACTTGCAGGCACGTGCACACACAGTGCTTAACCTGTGCAGTGCACATGCCCTTTTTAGTCTTGGATAGAAAGTTCCCTTCCAAAATGATCAAAAGTGCCCCCGCGACGCGACATACCCTCCGTCCCCGCTTTACAGTACGCGCGCGACAACACAGCTGATAAAAAGTCGCGCGACAACACCACTATTCAGAACGCGCGCGACAACACAGCTGATAAGAACTCGCGCGACAACACCGCTATTCAGTACGCGCGTGGCGACAACACCACTATTGAGTACGCGCGCGGCGACAACACCCGCTTTAGGGTTTTCCAGCTCTTTTTGATCCCCGCTTCTAGCAGCACACTCCATTTCTGCATTACTGGATCTGTAGCGACAACAGACCGCAAGGGATGATGGCCACGCATGGGCTGATGGGAATTGTAGTTTCCGGTACCTCCCGTTCGCTTCATTCGCCTGAGCAAATTTTCTCAGAAGACCTATAGTTTTACCGAGTCATGCGACTACGGTAATATCGAAAAAAATTAATATTGCGGTATGACGGTATTTACAATACCGTTACATCCCTACTCTATAGTGTACTCTCTATAGTAAAAACATCCGAGAAGCATTTGTTTTTAAGTTGTGTTTTCTGTCTCGGCAACTCAGAAAGCCTTTGTCCCGCCCTTATGTTTCACGCAAAACTAGACAAGGGCGACTGAGATTGGCCACTTTTCTTGTCAGTCAAATCACGCTTCAGAATCAATTCTTAAACTTTGGAAACGGAATTTTGCAGCTTATGACACATTGCACTATAATAAACATTTCAAGCACAGCGCTGTGATTGTGCGCTTCACAAAACAGCCAATGCTGATCACATCGATGTTATAGTACGCATCAAAGGATTAAAAGTGTTAATTGTTTATTTCATTATTTGGCGATTCCTCTGCGTACCACTAGGAGGAAGCCCGCGTACCACTACCTCAGTTTAAGAACCACTGGTTTAAGTCATACTTAGCTGACCGATACCAGTTTGTGAATATTAAAGGACAGCCTAAAGTCAGCCTAGTAAAGAATGGAGTGCCTCAGGGATCAGTTTTAGGCCCTTTGCTGTTAACAATATACATGCTACCCCTGGGAGACATTATTAGAAGGGATCAGCTTTCACTGCTATGCAGATGATACTGTGTATTTCAACTAAACCTGATGAGATGTCTGAACTGTCTAAGCTAACTGAGTGTATTAGAGATGTTAAAGACTGGATGACCAACAATTTCCTTCTCTTAAACTCGGACAAAACAGAATTATTATCATTATTGGGCCTAAATCCTGTACACAGCAGATCTCGCAACTCAATCTACAATTAGAGGGATTTAAAGTTAGCGTTAGCTCTGCTATAAAAGATCTGGGTGTCATATTAGACAGCAATTTAACTTTAGAAAATAATATCTCCCATGTCACAAAAACTGCCTTCTTTCATCTGAGATATATCGCTAAGTTAAGAAGTATGCTGTCCATCTCAGATGCAGAAAAGCTAGTCCATGCTTTTATGACTTCTAGACTGGATTACTGTAATGCTCTGTTTGCTGGCTGCCCAGCATCCTCTATTAACAAACTTCAGCTAGTACAAAATACAGCTGCCAGAGTTCTGACCAGGTCTAGAAAATATAATCAAATCACCCTAATGTTATCCTCCTTACACTGGCTGCCTGTTAAGTTTCGTATTGAATTTAAAATATTACTTCTCACCTATAAAGCTCTAAATAATCTAGCTCCTGTTTATCTAACCAACCTTCTGTCTCGCTACAATCCAACGCGCTCTTTAAGATCTCAAAACTCAGGGCTTCTGGTAGTACCTTGAACAGCAAAGTCAAGTAAAGGAGGTCGAGCCTTCTTATTTATGGCTCCTAAACTCTGGAATAGCCTTCCTGATAACGTCCGAGGCTCAGACACACTCTCCCAATTCAAAACTAGATTAAAGACCTATCTTTTTAGTAAAGCATACACTCAGTTCATCACTTAGCGGTGTGATACATGAATGAGCTCCACGCAAGTTTCTTCATCTCGTTTATATACACTATGAACAGCAGCTATGCTAATTATTCACTTTATTCTCCATTGCCATCTGGGGATACTCAACCCGAGGCCCTCAGACCACGCAAAGCCACTGATTGGATCCAAGACCAGCGATGAGATGATCCCAAGGTTTCCACATCCTGGACCAGGCCGTATCCTGAGCAGCTACTGTGGTGGGAGCATGAGATTCCTGTGACACTCCAGGGACAGACGAGTCTTCGCTGAGGTCCAGCTTCCAGCCTCCGGCACACAGCTCTGCACAAGACATTTCGCGAAATGCGGAAGTTTTTCTTTTTCCATTCGTCTTGCGTTATTAAATTCCATAACACTCTCACCAGTCCTTCCTCCTTATTTGTGTCTAATACCCCAGTTTGTCACGGGGCATGAATGAAATGTTCATGAGTTAAATTGAAACCACTGAACTGCAGTTAAAGTCGGCCAAAATTACAGGAAACGCTTACATGAAAGCCCTTTTCGTAAACACCTTAATTATATTGTTGTCTATTAAGGCGAATAACTAGATTACAGATGTCCAAACGGTCCAACACATTTTGTTTTCCTCCACTAAAATGGAGGATTGAGTGGGGGGCAGGGGTTTATTTTCGCTAGCTACATTTTTGTTTCACCCCGACATTATGTGTGATTTGCTGGCTTCTGTTGGTATATTCCCTCACGTCAGATCAAATCTGCTGTCAGGATGCTTTACCTTCATAGCCCTTCATAGCAGTGCACTCAAACTCCCTCTCTCACACACGCACGCACAGATGCCACAGGCTCTCTCTGATTCTCTGAGTGCATGATGGTCAGTGTTAGTCATCAGCTCTTCTGTTCCCCGCAGGTACTTCAGCAAGACTTTTATTCATTTCAGCTTCTGCCTTGACTCAGTGCACTAAATGGGGGCTCCGCATAATAGTGCTTTAAAGTGCGCACGCCACGAGGAAACTCATTTCCCTTGATCTTTTGTGATTAAAGGCTTCATTGTCCTATTAAACACACTGTAACTTTCAGACGTCAGTCTGCAAAAATGGCTAAATGCATGTTCAGCTCACAGATTTAAGCACGGTGCTCGAAATGTCACCGTTTTAACCGTTTGTGGGTTTCTAGAGTCACTTTCGGATTAATCCCTGATTCAACAGTGGAATGAACCACCGGTTACCAGTTGGACAGATATGTGTGTCACACATGAACCACAAACTCGAGAGCTTAGAGTTTGGATGGAAAAATCTGATGAGGTTCTTCATAACTCCTGAACTGTCTGCATTACGTACAGGTGTTGAAAGTTTGGGCTCTTGTTGAAGACGATGTGGAACCTCAATGGCAAACCATTCTCAGGTTTTTTGGGCTTGCCCTAAAGTACGGACCTTCGGGTATGAAATAGCGACTGAAATAAACTCATTTATTAAATTATACCTTGGGGAAGTACCAGAAATTATTCCAACTGTTGACAAATACTTCATTCAAATCCTTTTGGTAAGTAGCGGAAAAGCCGTAACTCGAAAACAGGTTCAGGCTGATCCTCCAACAAGGCCTCAATGGATAGGAATTGTAAAGGAAATACCAACCCAAGCTCATTCTGAAAAAGTAGCCGCGCGGACATTTCTGGAGACCGCGATTTACGTGGCCGGAGGTATGAATGGCCGTATTTGTTTTTTTTTCGAGCGAACGCTACGGGTTGGTGTGACGCCGCTCCTCTTCTTCGCGCTCGCCGACTGCGACTGCTCACTCACCTCCGTGTGGAGGGCTTTCCTGCCGCAACCAGTCTGTCCGCTTAGCTCGTAGCATCACGTCGACGGAGCGGAGGCCCAAAGGAGGAGGAGATGGATCAGTATTGTTGGCAGAAATGGACGCCATGTGCTCCGGACCAAAGAAGATCATCAAGACTGTTACCAGCAACAAGTTTAAAAGCCAGGGTCTGTCATGGTATGGAGTTGTGTCAGTGCCCTTGGCAAAGTAACTTGCACTTCTGTGATTTTTTTTTATTTAGAGAAAAGGGAAAAGAAAAAAAACAGGAGGGAAAAAATTAGAAATAAAAATTCAAATAGCAAACACTTGTCATAAGGGTTACAAAATCAAGTCATAATACATTTGAGATACATTATCACAGATTGTTTACAATGACATATTCAGACCATTTTTGCCAGCACTTTTCACACTTTTTAAATCAAATCTTTAGTTAAAAGTCTCCCCATTCAGTGTATTTCCCAACCCAGACTCATCGTGGAAACGTAGCCCCGCGGACATTTCTGGAGGCTGCGAAATACGTCCCGGGAGGTACGTATTTGTGCAGTTTTTGTTTTCGCGAATCCGCGAGAGGCCGATGTTCCGCGCTTTATCGCGTCCCGAACGCCTCTCGGGAGTGTGCGGCATTCGCGCCCGCGCTGTTCTCACGCAAAAATAAACTGTATAGAAGGATCTTAAAATATCTAGTAAAATATTATTTAGTGTCATCATGGCAAAGATAAAATAAATCAGTTATTAGAGATCAGTTTTTAAAACTATTATGATTAGAAATGTGTTGAAAAACTCCCCTTAAAACAGAAATTGGGGAAAAAATAAACAGGGAGGCTAAGAACTCTGACTTCAACAGTATATATATATATATATATATATATATATATATATATATATATATATATATATATATATATATATATAAATTTATTTATACAACAGTTCTGTCTGGTTCTCGAATCTGATTGGCTGATAGCCGTGATGTATTTAAGTAATATCAGCACCTGTACAGCCTCTTTACCCTCTAGCACGTCGCACACCAGAAGCGGCGCTCGGCGAAATGCCACGCAGCGCCATGCATTTTAGAATTCTAAACATAAGGTGCGTTCGACTTCATGCAGCGCTGCGCAGATCGATCGAAATCTGTCTTAAAGCGGTGCATTCTGGTTAGAAATCTTGTCCGGATTGATGTTGCGCCGGTGCCATGTGACTGTCACATGTGGCATCAAAGTACCGCGACAGTGCTCCAAGATCAGACGGCAAACTCAGACCGTGCAGCTTCTGAAGAGCGACTGCAGGAGCTTTGATGACGACACCGATATTACACGATTGGCCGAGTTCACCACATGACAACAAACACGTGTATTTCGGGTTTATAATTGGACAAACTCCGATTCAAAAGTTTCAAAACAAACAATTCACTTTTCACACCCTCTCTATACTGTACACATCTTGCTTATTAAAAGACTACAAATATTTTACTGCAGTATCATCTTTTGTTAAATAATCTGGTTATAAAGGTTAGCTTGTTTGCACAGGTTTATTTTTTACTTTTTTATACAGACTATTTACTGCATTCATCTCCATGAACGATTTAAATGATATATTTTAGTGTATATTTTAGTGAATAACCTAAATATGAACTCAAATAAGTCTTACAGACTTGAAATAAGAAAATCATCATCATTGATCCTGCCACCCTAAAGCTCTCTTAACAAATTAAAGTAAAGAACTATTTTATTAAATAATTATAAAATGGTTTTATTATTATAATATAAATATATATTTTATTTTCTGTCTAGCAGTTTAAAGGCTACCTGCTCTTTCTGGGAAACTTCTACATAGCTCACTTATTTTACCTTTTGTTCTTTTCAACACAATCTTTTTGGATTAAAATGCTTTTTTGAAAATTCATTCATCATCCAAAATAATGTCATTTATTAAGACCTAATCAAAACACCTTGTTTTGCTTTTTACATGGGAAATTTTTATATCTATAAATGTACACATATGTAAACCCTTTTTTAGCAGATTCAAACAAGAAGTATTAGCCTAAAGATTGATGTTTAACTCCTAGAATTTATGCTTATTGCTTTGTATTTAATAGACCTGTTCGTTTTTATGTTTATATTAACCTCTCATTTCCTCTCATTTCTCTCATACATTTGTTATATATTTTATTCATAAATCTCTCTTATTGTTTAAAAAGGAACTATAGTTTGTAGAGTCTGTATTCTGTTTTATTTGTAAATGTTTTGTTGTTATAAATAAAAATAACAAAAAAATATGATGACGCCATGTGATCGGTCATCATGACTGCAGCAACTTTGAGTCCCGAAGTGTCCAGCTGTCCGTCTTGACGGCTCCGTTTTCAACTCCGCCCCGCCTGCGCTCGGCTAATCTCGTTGATCACCGGCTGCAGCTGAGCTTCATGTCGAACGCACCTATAGGTTTCTATCAGGGTACACACACCGGCACCGCAAGTCGGCTGCGCCCAACCACAACTCAGGACGCAGACCTGCTTTTGTGTATTACTCCACCCACATACAGCCAGCAACAGAGCAGACGCTACAGTTTGACAAATATTACCGTCGTTAGACAACAAAATATACTTTGGAGGCTTTTTTAGTGGACAATGCAGTTGTTTATATTGTAACTATGCAGTTTATTTGCAAGAATAATGCCTATTTTAAAATATTTACAATTTCTGACTGCTCATCGGCGAAGGTTGATGTTTTCTATCCAGAAGATGACGACAGAAGCGCATAATAAGCCCTTATGCTTAGAAGATATAACAGTCTGATTTCTAACTACAGCAGATCAAATTAATATTAAAATGGTAAGCACACCTGCCAACACTTTCGTTGTTCATGAGAGTATCCCGTATTTCCAGCAAGATCTCACGAGAAAACGTAAGTATTTTACGTTTTGGCAGTTTAGTGGCTAATTCGTACGAATTCGTACGAGTTCAGTCGTAAGAAAATGTACGATTTTAAAAAGGAGGCGTGGCACCTAACCCCACCCCTAAACCCAACCGTCATTGGGGGATACGCAAATCGTACTAAAATGTACGAATTAGATCGTACGAATTTGTACGAATTAGCCACTAAATGAAAAAGTTACGAATTGCCGTGAGATTGTGTTGGTATTTCAGACCAGTCTCCTGCAAACATCCTTAAAAATTACTTAAAATATTCCCGTAATTTCACCCACCACCCTCTTTGGTACAGTCTGTAAACTAAACACCCCCAGGTTGCCAACTTTGGTACAGTACCCGCCCAAAACCCGCTGCATCCTGTTCTAAACCTCACCCCCGAACACCCTCTCCCCTCCGGTCTCCCGGATTTTCAGAGACATGTTGGCAGGTATTCTAGTAAGTGATATTATAAGTCGATCTCTCTCTATTTGTATGTCAGTTCAGCGTTTTTCCTTACCGCAAACGCAACAGCAGTCTGGTGACGTTAGTGGATTCGTTGTTATTTTCGGGGTTAATTATTGTGGCAACAGAGAAATACTGAAGACTGTAACACTGTTAAGAGATATCTCTGTAGACTGATGGCATTTCATGTCACGTTCAGCCTTATGATCTTAAAGTGTGAGCAAAATCAGCAGTTTTGTCATCACTTTTGGCAGAGAATCATTCAAATAGTAGCTCTAAAGTGACGTTGGTGAATTAGTAACTGCCTCTGCTGTTCTGACGTCAGCTGCAGATGTGAATGAATGGCGGAAGAAAGTAGTTCCTAATAAAAAAGGGGTTTTTAGACACTGGTACTCGTGTGATATTGCTCATATATATATATATATATATATATATATATATATATATATATATATATATATATATATATATATATATATATATATATGTGTGTGTGTGTATATGTGATCAGATGTGTATGTGATCTAATGCCAGACAAAAGTGTCTCCGCGAAAGGACTGGAGCTTCAGTGACCTCGCTCTGGATATCACACCAGCCTGCCGATCTGAACAACTGAATTCTTCCACTGCAATTAGAGGTGCTCACCAGGGTGCTCAACATGATGATCGCTGGTTGTTAGTGGTTACCTGTTGTTATGGTTACCATTTCCCTCGTTCTTCACAACAAAGTCTCCCAAGAGCTCTGTGTAAGCATCAAGACTCTGCATGTGAACCGCGGACCCACACACACGCAAGCAGACATTTACTCAGCATATTACACACATCTTTGAAGCAAAGAGCAGAGATCTATTAGAAATCCGACGCTGTCAAATAAATAAATCAATATAAAATGCTGACACCACATCCCAATTGACGTCGCTTATGTGATTTTTCCTGCTTGTTCTAGCTATTATTCAAATGAGCTGCTTTAACACAATTGTTTGTGACTTGATTGTTCGTGATTGTTTTCTGTTCAATCCACTTAAAATTGTAAAAACAATCAAGCACCTGATGGAAACCTACGCCAACACAGGGAGAACATGCAAACTCCACTCAGAAATGGCCACTGACCCAGCTGAGACTAGAACCAGTGACCTTGCAGTGAGGCGATCGTGCACTACCGTGACACCCCTATGCTTCAACATATTCATTCATTCATTTTCTTGTCAGCTTAGTCCCTTTATTAATCCGGGGTCGCCACAGCGGAATGAACCGCCAACTAATCCAGCACGTTTTACGCAGCGGATGCCCTTCAAGCTGCAACCCATCATTCGTAATGGGTCTGTATTGTCGTTATTACATCACATTCATAATATTGCGTCGGCGTGAACGTGCGCTGCTTTTGCGTCATACATTTGTAGGTGTGAATGAGCCCTAAGACGTAAGAGGGGAAAAAAGACCGTGAGCTGATCCTGCAGCAGTGAATGAGGCGGCTCAAGACCTGCTGCGCTGCCTTTGTTGTGTCATCTGATCTCCTTACGCTCGGTGCGTCCTGCTACAAAAGAGCACCCAGAAGACTTTAATCACTCACTTTGTCGCCACGGCGGAATGAACCATCAATTACAGTTATCAATGGCACATGTTATACCCTCCCTGCTGCAAACTAAAACCGAGAGTGCAGTAACTCATGAACCGTGAGTGCTGGGAAACAGTCATTTGGCTCATTGGGGATATGTGGTGGATGAAGTTCTCAAGGTAAATGCGCAGCTTGGCTCTAAGGGTCAAACAACAAAAAATAAGGTCTTGGTGTGATTCCGGAGATCTGAGTTTCAGTAGTCATGTCAAAGCAGTGCCTAAATTAGCATACTATCATGTAAAAAACATTGCAAGATGCTTTGTTTCCAGGACTTAGAGAAACTTGTTCATGCTTTTATGAGCAGCAGGGTGGATTACTGTAACGGCCTCCTCACTGGCCTTCCCAGAAAGAGTTATAACAACACCTACAAACTACAGTTAAATCACCTTTAATCCCCCTTCAGAATTGGACTGAAGGTTTATATCTCAATTACAAAGAAATAAATCTGAATTAGGAGTAGAAAAGTCCGATTTGAGTCATTCAGAACTACTTTTGCATCAGTGATTGCCAAACCTGCTATTGGAGCCATGGGCGTAAATCCAGGGGGGGATTTACGTCCCCTCCCATCCGAGGCTTGACAACCCCCCCCCTCACCAAAAAAAAATTATTTAAATTATAAAAAAAAAAACCTTTGAATTGTGAAAAATATACACCTAAAATAATTGTCTAAGTAGAAAGAAAACAGCATTTATTGTTTAAAAGGCATTTAGAAACAGTTGAGTTCCCCCTCCCCTTTCTCAAAGTGGTTAGGTCCACTGTGTGCCTTTTCTCATCTCACCCGCTCACACACACGCACACGTCAGGTGTAGCGGCTGTGTAAGTAGGGGGTTTTATCCACCTTAAATGAAGCGATTCTCTTCAATGTAGTTAATACACACTCGTTTATGAATTAGTCGCGGCAAAAATGCTGATTACAGATGCAATTGTCCATGAGTCTGCTGTATTAGCGATTAAAATGACTCATCTAGGTAACGTTAGCTTGCTGCTAACGCTAAAGCCGTTTCCCTTGCACGGTTTATTTGTGACCACTTGGCATAATGTTAACTTAACATTAACAACCACATTTAGCATATTGTTTAGTTGTGTAAATGAGCACTGTGCACACTGACCCCACTGTATTTTTGTATAATCAGTTTCTATTCTGTTTTAAGGGACTCAATTCATTTTAAATTAAAATGTTAACCTTTTTAATTCTTTGTTTTTATTGTTGTGATTAGTTTTATGATAGTTTTGCATTCTTTATGTAAAGCACTTTGAATAACCATAAAAGGTGCTAAAGTATAAATAAACTTGCATTGCAGTGTCATGTATTGACAAATACAAAAAAAATGACAGAGAAAATGGACATAAGATAACTTTTCAGTGCAGCTAAACGCCAATTATACAAAAAGTTCACATATTAAGGAAATTGTCCCCCCCTACTGTTACATCAGATTTACGCCCATGCCTGGAGCCACACGTTTTTTTGATGCCTCTTCTATCTGACCTATTCATTTTAATCATCGAAGTCTCCTCTAATGTTCTGATGAGCTGATTCCGGTGTGTTTGATTAGGATGCTTTGATTCCAGTGAGGAAACTTGTTCATGCTTTTATCAGCAGCAGGGTGGATTACTGTAACGGACTCCTCACTGGCCTTGCCAAAGTTGCAGCTCATTTAGAAAGCTGCGGCCAGGATTCTGACCAGAACCAGGAAATCAGAGCACATCACACCTGTCCTCGGGTCTTTACATTGGCTCCCAATTACATTCAGAATAGATTTTAAAGTATTATTACTGGTCTATGAATCACTAAATGGCCTAGGAGCTCAATACATTACAGATATGCTCACTGAATACAAACCTAACAGATCACTCAGATCTTTAGGATCATATAAACTAGAAATTTTAGGAGTTCAGTCAAAGCAGGGTGAATCAGCCCTCAGCTACTAATAGCTTTTTTTGTAGTACTATCGATTTTTGTTTGGTTTGGATAAAAGCATCTGCTAATTTAATTTAATTTCATTTAATTTAGGTGGTTGAAATTAAATTTAGACGGTTCGTTCTGCTGTGGCGACCCCTAGTTAATAAAGGGACTTAGCCGAAAAGAAAATGAATGGATCAATTAAAGGTCAATTAAATTTAATTTAGGTGGTTCATTCCACTGTGGCGACACCTGGTTAATAATTGGACTAAGCCGAAAAGAAAATTAATTTAATTTAAGAGAAATCCGTGACCTACAAAAGGTTTAATCAAACATTTCCTACAATTATTATTATAATTGTTTTTGAACTATTGATTTTTGTTAGCTTCGGATAAAAGCATCTGCTAATTTAATTTAATTTAATTTAGGTGGTTCAAATTAAATTTAGACGGTTCATTCCACTGCGGCAACCCTCAATAAAGGGACTAAGCTGAAAAAAAAATTAATGATTTAAAGTCAATTAAAATAAATTAAATTTAAGCGGTTCATTCCACTGCGGCGACCCCTAGTTAATAAAGGGACTAAGCTCAAAAGAAAATGAATGAATGAATTAAGGTAAATTAAATTTAATTTAGGCGGTTCATTCCACTGTGGCAACACCTGGTTATTAAATGGACTAAGCCAAAAAGAAAATTAATTTAATTTAAGAGAAATCCGTGACCTACAAAAGGTTTAATCAAATGTTTCCTACAATTATTATTATAATTGTTTTTCAACTATTGATTTTTGTTAGCTTTGGATAAAAGCATCTGCTAATTTAATTTAATTTAATTTAATTTAGGTGGTTGAAATTAAATTTAGACGGTTCGTTCTGCTGCGGCGACCCCTAGTTAATAAAGGGACTTAGCCGAAAAGAAATTGAATGAATGAAGGTAAATTAAATTTAATTTAGGCGGTTCATTCCACTGTGGCGACACATGGTTAATAATTGGACTAAGCCGAAAAGAAAATTAATTTAATTTAAGAGAAATCCGTGACCTACAAAAGGTTTAATCAAACATTTCCTACAATTATTATTAGAATTGTTTTTGAACTATTGATTTTTGTTAGCTTCGGATAAAGGCATCTGCTAATTTAATTTAATTTAATTTAATTTAGGTGGTTCAAATTAAATTTAGACGGTTCATTCCACTGCGGCAACCCTCAATAAAGGGACTAAGCTGAAAAAAAAATGAATGATTTAAAGTCAATTAAAATAAATTAAATTTTGGCAGTTCATTCCACTGCGGCAACCCCTAGTTAATAAAGGGACTAAGCCGAAAAGTAAATGAATGAATGAATTAAGGTAAATTAAATTAAATTTAGGCGGTTCATTCCACTGTGGCGACACCTGGATAATAATTGGACTAAGCCAAAAAGAAAATTAACGAATAAACTCAACTCAATTCAATTTAGGCGGTTCATTCCGCTGCAGCGAACCATTATAAAGGGACTATGCTGAAAAGAAAATGAATGAATGAATTAAAGGTAAATTAAATTGAATTTAGGCAGCTCATTCCACTGTGGCGACTCCTGGTTAATAATTGGACTAAGCCAAAAAGAAATTAATTAATTTAATTGAGGAGAAATCCATGACCTACAAAAGGTTTAATCAAATGTTTCCTACAATTATTATTATAATTGTTTTTGAACTTTTGATTTTTGTTAGCTTCGGATAAAAGCATCTGCTAATTAAATTTAATTTAATTTAGGTGGTTGAAATTAAATTTAGACGGTTCGTTCTGCTGTGGCGACCCCTAGTTAATAAAGGGACTAAGCCAAAAAAAAATGAATGGATGAATTAAGGTAAATTAAATTAAATACAATTTAGACGGTTCATTCCGCTGTGGCGACCCCTAGTTAATAAAGGGACTAAGCCGAAAAGAAAATTAACGAATGAATTAAAGTCAATTAAAATAAATTAAATTTTGGCGGTTCATTCCACTGCGGCGACCCCTAGTTAATAAAGGGACTAAGCCAAAAAGTAAATGAATGAATGAATTAAGGGTAAATTAAATTTAATTTAGGCGGTTCATTCTACTGTGGCAACACCTGGTTAATAAATGGACTAAGCCCAAAAGAAAATTAACGAATAAATTCAATTCAATTTAATTTAGGCGGTTCATTTCGCTGCGGCGGTCCTTAATAAAGGGACTATGCTGAAAAGAAAATGAATGAATGAATTAAAGGTAAATTAAATTGAATTTAGGCAGCTCATTCCACTGTGGCGATTCCTGGTTAATAATTGGACTAAGCCAAAAAGAAATTAATTAATTTTATTGAGGAGAAATCCATGACCTACAAAAGGTTTAATCAAATGTTTCCTACAATTATTATTATAATTGTTTTTGAACTTTTGATTTTTGTTAGCTTTGGATAAAAGCATCTGCTATTTTAATTTAATTTAGGTGGTTCAAATTAAATTTAGACGGTTCGTTCTGCTGTGGCGACCCCTAGTTAATAAAGGGTCTGAGCCAAACAGAAAATGAATGAATGAATGAATTAAAGTAAATTAAATTAAATTTAGGCGGTTCATTCTGCTGTGGCGACCACTGGTTAATGAATGGACTAAGCCGAAAAGAGTTTAATTTAATTTAATTTAAGAAAAATCCATGACCTACAAAAGGTTTAATCACATACAAATACATACAATTATTAATTTAATTTCTTTTTTTTTTAACTATTGATTTTTTTTAGCTTTGGAAAAAAGCATCTGCTGATTTTACTTTATTATTATTATATATATATATATATATATATATATATATATATATATATATATATATATATATATATATATATATTATTTTATAAAATATTTAATTTCATTTTAATTATCATCGCCCATTTATTAATTTTCCTTTGGCTTAGTCTCTACTTCAGGGGTCGCCACAGCCGAATGAACCATCAATTATTCCAGCATATGTCTTACACAGCGGATGCCCTTCCAGCCGCAACCCCGGACTGGGAAACCAATTCCCCTAACATGCATGTGTTTAGACTTGTGGGGGAAACCGGAGCACCTGGAGGAAACCTACGCCAACACGGGGAGAACATGCGAACTCCACACAGAAATGCCAACTGACCCAGCTGGGACTCGAACTAGCAACCTTCTTGCTATGAGGCGACCGTGCTAACCACCGAGCCACCATCTCCCGTTTAGTTCTTAAAGCCTAAAGTGAGCGGAGGTTTAAAGAAAGCCGTGTTTCTTGTCTGAGCAGAAGCAGAGAGTGCAGCAGATGCCGAGGGCTGGAGTCTGAATGCGAGGCTTTCGTCCGAGGCTGTAATCTGCACACGTGACCCAGCTCTTCTCTCCTCTTTGCATTAACCGTCATGAGAGCACGCCCTGAGCAGTAATGCCAGTCTTCAGTCAGACGCAAATCCGAAAAGACACAAGCTCCGGACGGGACGGAGAGATGACCGCGGACGCTTATTTACGCACGTATTATTTTCTACCATCCTGGGCGTTTGATGGCAGCGATGGTTGGATGTGCTTTTATCTGCTCATCCAGTTTAATCTTGGTGGAATCTGCACGTTCTTGACTCATGTAAAGGTTTCGTCCGCAGGCATGTGCTAATCACAAAAAGCGTACAGCAGCAGCTAATGCGGTAGCAGAAACTGGCCTTTAGCCACTTCACGATTTCATGCACTAGATGTGAAGTTTCCTTATAACAAGCATCTTTGCCAACCCTTAAACACTACAAGCACACGGCTGGTAAATATACACTCACACTTTTTGACTTTACAAATGAAACACAATTTGTAAGTTTTTTGGGGGACATTTTTAAGAAAACCCTTTAAATGTTCATAAAAACACTGCTGAAAGTGATTGAATTAATTGTATAGTTTGTCTGTGTTATAATCAACCCCTCCAAAAAAAGAGCTGCTTTTTTCCCTTTTTTGTAAACTCAAATTCAAGAGTGTACACTAAAAAAAAAAGAATTTATTTTTACAGAAAATATCTTTACATTTTTTACAGTAATATTTTGTCATTTCAAATTATGATCAAAACTTAGTAAAATGACAAACGATCTCTCTAAACTAACAGTTTGACTTTCGATGTAGGTACTTTATCAATAAAGGCAAATTACTGACATTTTTGTTTTTCATACAGGGAAATTTAATGTAAAATAACAGATATTAAATTACAGAAATTTACCATAAAATAACGGATATTAAATTACAGAAATTTACTGTAAAATAACAATATTAAATTACAGAAATTAACTGTAAAATAACGGAAATTAAATTATAGAAATTAACTGTAAAATAACAGACATTAAATTACAGAAATTTACCGTAAAATAACGGATATGAAATTACAGAAATTTACTGTAAAATAACAGATATTAAATTACAGAAGTTAACTGTAAAATAACGGATACTAAATTACAGAAATTTATCGAACAATAACGGATATTAAATTACTGAAATTTACTGTAAAATAATGAACATTAAATTACAGAAATTGACTGTAAAATAACAGATATTAAATTACAGAAATTTACCGTAAAATAACGGATACTAAATTACAGAAATTTAGCATAAAATAACGGATATTAAATTACTAAAATTTACTGTAAAATAACGAATATTAAATTACAGAAATTTACTGTAAAATAACGAATATTAAATTACAGAAATTTACTGTAAAATAACGAATATTAAATTACAGAAATTTACTGTAAAATAACAAATATTAAATTACAGAAATTTACTGTAAAATAACGGATACTTAATTACAGAAATTTACCTTAAAATAATGAATATTAAATTACAGAAATTTACCGTAAAATAACAGATATTAAATTACAGAAATTTACTGTAAAATAACGGATATCAAATTACAGCAGCAGCTAATGCGGTAGCAGAAACTGGCCTTTAGCCACTTCACGATTTCATGCACTAGATGTGAAGTTTCCTTATAACAAGCATGTTTGCCAACCCCTAAACACTACAAGCACACGGCTGGTAAATATACACTCACACTGTTTGACTTTTTAAAATGAAACAACACAATTATTTAGGTTTTTTGGGGACAACTTGATAGTTTTATGTTCAATCCACTTAAATTTGTTAAGTTAACCTCTTGAAGTCACGTGCTATTTCGGGGTTTCCGCCTGGATTTTGCCTACCCAAATTTAAAAGCTTCCCAAATCCACATGCAGAGGTGTAAATGCAAACGTTTGGTAAAGAAAACCCTTTGAATGTTCATAAAAACACTGCTGAAAGTGATTAAATTAATTGTATATGTTGTCTGTGTTATAATAAACCCCTCCAAAAAAGAGACGCTTTTTTCATTTTTTTGTAAACTCAAGTTCAAGAGTGTACACTGTAAAAAAAAAAAAAATTACAGAAAATATCTCTACATTTTTTACAGTAATTTTATGTCATTTCAAATTATGTTCAAAACTTAGTAAAACGACAAACAATCTCTCTAAACTAACAGTTTGACTTTCATTGTAGGTACTTTATCAATAAAGACAAATTACTGACATTTTTGTTTTTCATACAGGAAAATTTTATGTAAAATAACAGATATTAAATTACAGAAATATACTGTAAAATAACAAATATTAAATTACAGAAATTTTTGGTCCATTGCTGTGGAGCTGACAGTGATGAACTGTGCTCCATGTGAAAGTTGAAGATTTATTTTAAATTAACACAGCGTCTTAAAAGCGTTGGCAAATTACAATCACACACTTCAAAAGACACGAGAAACTACACTGTAAAAAAATCCAAAATTGTACGGTTTATTTCTGACAGCTGGGTCGCCGAAAAAAAAAAAGTAAAATAAAGGCCCTTAAATTACAGAAATTTACCGTAAAAACATGATACAGAAATTAATTTACGGTAAATTTTTGTAATTTAAAATCTGTTATTTTATGGTAAATTTCTATAATTTAATATCTTTTATTTTACAGTAAATTTCAGCAATTTAATATCCATTATTTTACAATTAATTTCTGTAATTTAAAATCCGTTATTTTACGGTTAATTTCTGTAATTTAATATCCGTTATTTTACTGTTAATTTCTGTAATTTAATATCCGTTATTTTACGGTTAATTTCTGTAATTTATTATCCATTATTTTACAGTAAATTTCTGCAATTTAATATCCGTTATTTTACAGTAAGTTTCTGTAATTTAATATCCGTTATTTTACAGTAAGTTTCTGTAATTTAATATCTGTTATTTTACAGTAAAATTCTGTAATTTAATATCTGTTATTTTACGGTAAGTTTCAGGATTTTAATATCTGTTATTTTATGGTAAATTTATGTAATTTAAAATCCGTTATTTTACGGTAAATTTCTATAATTTATTATGTTATTTTACAGTAAATTTCAGTAATTTAATATCCGCTATTTTACGATTAATTTCTGTAATTTAAAATCCTTTATTTTACGTAAATTTCTGTAATGTAATATCTGTTATTTAACAGTAAATTTCAGTAATTTTATATCCGTTATTTTACGGTAAATTTCTGTAATTTAATGTCTGTTATTTTACAGTAAATTTCTGTAAGTTAATATCCGTTATTTTACGGTAAATTTCTGTAATTTAATATCCATTATTTTATGGTAAATTTCTGTAATTTAATAGCTGTTATTTTACAGTAAATTTCTGTAATTTAATATCTGTTATTTTACGTAAATTTCTGTAACTTAATATCCGTTATTTTACTGTAAATTTCTGTAATTTAATATCCGGTATTTTACAGTAAATTTCTGTAATATAATATCCGTTATTTCACGGTAGGTTTCTGTAATTTAATATCTGTTATTTTACAGTAAACTTCTGTAATTTAATATCCTTTATTTTACAGTAAATTTCTGTAATATAATATCTGTTATTTAATGGTAAATTTCTGTAATTTAATATCCGTTATTTTACAGTTAATTTCTGTAATTTAATATCTGTTATTTTAGGGTACATTTTTACAGTGTAGCTTAACTGTCAAACATGTCCATCAAGTGTGTTTACATTGAAAAACAATAGAAAAGTAGCGTGTTAGAGAGGAAAACAGATTCTGTGTGAACGGCGGCTAACAGTCTTTTTAAGCATATATATTTTCCTATTTGTCTTTAGTGGCAGACTTTCAGGGTGTTTATTTGTGAGCAGGCAGATTGCTCAGCATGTGGAGAGAGCTGTATCTGAAGCACTTCTGTAAGATATCACAGCTTTACTGTTTTAAAGAAATCTCAGCATAACAAGGACGCGCCTCGCTCAGCGGGACTGAGAGATTGTCCATTGTGTTTTTTTCACGCTTATAAAGTGACATCTTGCTAAGAAGAAATAAAAAAAAATTTACAATATATTTAGATATATATATCAATATGTAAATAAATGGTATAAGGTATAGCTACTATGAAAATATTTATAGTTAGGGTTGGGTATATTGTAATTTGCAGTCAGTTGGGTATTATTGGATACTTTTGATTATATATATATAACCTAAATAATACAGAGCAATGAGGTTTCCACTATATGAATAGGATGTTAAACACTTACTGCAAATGAAAAATACTGCAGCTGCATTGCATCATGGACAGTTCTTTTTGCAATTTAATTAAAATAATTAAATAATAATTATAAAAAATTACTTTGAAAAAAAAAAATATATATATGGCATTTAGAGGGTTTTGCATCTGAACTATATACACACACACACACACACACACACACACACACACACACACACACACACACACACACACACACACACACATATATACATACATACACACTTACCGGCCACTTTATTAGGTACACCTGTCCAACTGCTTGTTAACACAAATTTCTAATCAACCAATCACCTCGCAGCAACACAATGCATTTAGGCATGTAGACATGGTCAAGGCGATCTGCTGCAGTTCAAATTGGGAAGAAAGGGGATTTAAGTGACTCTGAATGTGGCATGGTTGTTGGTGCTAGACGGGCTGGTCTGAGTATGTCAGAAACTGCTGATCTACTGGGGTTTTCACGCACAACCATCTCTAGGCTTTACAGAGAATGCTCCGACAATAAGGAAATATCCAGTGAGCGGCAGTTCTGTGGTGCCTTGTTGATGCCAGAGGTCAGAGGAGAATGGCCAGACTGGTTCTAGCTGATAGAAAGGCAACAGTAACTCAAATAACCTCTCGCTACAACCGAGATCTGCAGAAGAGCATCTCTGAACACACAACACGTCCGACCTTGAGGCAGATGGGCTACAGCAGCAGAAAACCACACCGGGTCGGTTTCTTGAACACGACAACGAGTTCACTGAACGGCCTCCACAGTCACCGGAGCTCAATCCAATAGAGCACCTTTGGGATGTGATGGAACGGGAGATTCAAAATTGACAAATCTGCAGCAACTGCAGTGACGCTATCGTCTCAATACGGAGGAATATATCCTTTAGCTTGTTGAATCTACGCCACAAAGAATTAAGGCAGTTCTGAAGACAAAATGGGATCCGAATCGTTTCTAGTAAGGTGTACCTAATAAAGTGGCCAGTGAGTGTATCATTCGTTTTGTTTTCTTGTGCTATTATTATGTGAATGTGATGAATTGCGGGACCCCCTTTGAAAAAGAGATGGTACATCTCAAGAGTTAACCCTAATATAACGAATTCAAAAGCATTTTTACATGTAGTGTAAACAGAACAGGGGACAGTGGGGATGAAAGTAACGTGGTATGAATATTTATTTACTATATTTTATCTAAAAGCATTATCAAGAAAGTCAGTCTGATGTGCTTTGATAGTTTTATCCCAGCCAGAGGAAATATTCCAGATTACTCCGATATAATTTGTAGACAGCTGATAGTATACTGGGGTTCAGTTGTGAGTTCATGCAAGCGAATCATGTGCGCGTTCAACATTATTCTCGAGCAATCAATCCTGTGAGACATCTTTTGAAGCCTCGTTGCTTTACATTGATGCACATGCAGGAATCATGCGTGGATTCCTTTGTGCCGGGCTAATTGAACATGTTCTGTCTCTCAGAATAACGTCAGAAAATGGCACAGACTTATAGTGATGATGCAACTTAGACCGAGGCAAAATGTGAACTCATGTGTGAATGTATGCTAATTTAGCACAGATGCCAGGAAATAAATCACACGAAAAGACTCGGCGAACGGCAGGGGCAGAAGCTGGATCAGAATGCTTGGCAAGTGACGACAGCTTTTTATTTATTTATTTTTTTTATTATCATTTTTTTTTTAATTATTTTTCTGCATATTGTTTTCTATGAAAAAGGGTCATGTTATATTTTAAATAAATAAATGAAGCAGTGTAAGAATCTACTACATAAACACACTCACTAAAGGGTTATATCTTACATACATACATAAATAAATAAATAAATAAATACAATTAAATAAATAAATTAATAAATTAATAAATTAATAAATTAATTAATTAAATAATAAAATAAATAAATAAATAATAAACAAATAAATAAACACTTACATAAATAAATAAATAAATAAATAAATAAACAAACAAATAAATAAATAAACAAACAAATAAATAAATAAATAAAACAAATAAATAAAATAAATAAATAAACAAACAAACAAATAAAAAATTTATTAATAAATAAATAAAATAAACAAATAAATAAAATAAATAAACAAACAAATAAATAAAACAAACAAATAAAAAATCAATTAATAAATAAATAAAATAAACAAATAAATAAAATAAACAAACAAACAAATAAATAAATAAAACAAACAAACAAACAAATAAATAAATAATCAAATAAATAAATAAAACAAACAAATAAATAAACACACAAATAAATAAAATAAACAAACAAACAAATAAATAAATAAACAAACAAATAAATAAATAAATAAAACAAACAAACAAATAAATAAATAATCAAATAAATAAATAAAACAAACAAACAAATAAATAAACAAATAAATAAATAAAACAAACAAATAAATAAAACAAACAAACAAACAAACAAATAAATAAATAAATAAATAAAAAAAGTTCCGGCTGGGTCAGTTGGCATTTTTGTGTGAAGTTTGCATGTTCTCTCCGTGTTTGCGTGGGTTTCCTCCGGGTGCTCCGGATTCCCCCCACAAGTCCAAACACATGCAGTACAGGTGAATTGGGTGGGCTAAATTGTCCGTAGTGTATGTGTGTGAATGAGTGTGTATGGATCTGGTTTCCCAGTGATGGGTTGCAGCTGGAAGGGCATCCATATGCTGGATTAGTTGGCGGTTCATTCCGCTGTGGCGACCCCGGATTAATAAAGGGACTAAGCCGGAAAAGAAAATGAATGAATGAATAAATAAATAAAGCAGTGTAAGAATCATATAACACATAAACACACACATAAACTGGATATTTTTTTACAGCTAAATACTTTTTACATTAACTTTTATACTTTAACTTTTTAGTTAATCTTACAAATTAAGTATAACTTGTTTTTAATAAATGAATAAATAAATATATGATGATGAACGAAGGAAAAGAGAGTCTCTCTCGATCTCTTTCTCTCTCTCTATAAGAGCGAAACGGTTCAGATCATTGATTCATTTGTCTGAGACTCGACTGTAGACTGCTGTAGCATTTTACTACACTTTACAGCTAGATAACCACTCTTGTTTATAGTCATGCCCTTATATCATTTCGCTATAGTGAAAGTCTTTCCAGCCGAGTTACACTTGACGCTCTGCGAAACGACTCACTCAAAAGAGTCTCTTCAAAAGAACCGACTCTCATGTGAATCGCTCAAGTACTTACGCTCGGAACACACACGCATTTACCAGAGTGAGGAGAGGATGCTTGGATTATAACACAGCTCTACGGAACAGTCGCAGGGAAAAGAAAACGAGTGTGGATTTACGAGGAGCTTTCGCTTCGGACATCTACATGCTTTTCACGAATGAATGTTTAATGGCTTGGAAATGGAGATAGCTTTGGTGAGTTTTGAAAAGCGCGGAGATGGAGAGAGCTACCAGAACCAAAACTCACTGGATCATCCGCGACTGGTCCACAACAAAGAAGTGTTCCCGAGAAGTCCGCAGCAGAGCTCGTGGAAAATGAACGACATGAACAGCACGATCATGGGCTCCACCGAGAACACGGTGGATTATTACAGTCCCCATTTGTTCGAGGAGGACATCCTGGACATGGATTTGGACCACGAGAACAACGAGCGAGTTCTGATCAACATCGCCGGACTGAGGTTCGAGACCCAGCTGGGCACTTTGAACCAGTTTCCTGACACATTACTGGGAGACCCAGACAAGAGAATAAAGTATTTCGACCCCCTCAGGAATGAGTATTTCTTCGACCGCAACAGACCGAGTTTTGACGGGATTCTCTATTTCTATCAGTCTGGCGGCAAAATCCGGCGACCTGTTAACGTGTCCATCGACGTGTTCGCCGACGAAATCCGCTTCTACCAGCTGGGAGAGGAGGCGATGGACCGTTTCCGCGAGGATGAGGGTTTTATCAAGGAGGAAGAGAAGCCGTTGCCTCAGAACGAGTTTCAGAAACAGGTATGGCTCATTTTTGAGTACCCCGAAAGTTCTAGTCCCGCGCGAGGCATCGCTATCGTCTCCGTCATCGTCATCACCATCTCCATCATCACCTTCTGTTTGGAAACTTTACCCGAGTTTCGCGACGAGCGGGAACTTCCGG
>NC_133179.1:71527500-71572500 GCF_049306965.1 Danio rerio | reverse complement strand
GAGAGATAGGCATACATTTATACATACATTTAAAAAAAAAGTTTTGCATGAAATAATTCTCATACTAAGTACTTTTGCATGCACAGCAGCACAGAAACATGACAAAACAGTGACACAGCAAAGACGAACTGCTGCTCTTGCTGTTTTCAAAAGACGCAAATGAAGGTGCAGCTGTTTATCTGCATTGCAGACAACCACATCCAAATCCATATCCACAGACAACCATATCCATGCTGGCACATAAAACCTAAGGATGTTCCATATTGAATCTAGTTTCGTTATGTAACTATTTATAGTATAGTAAATATTTATATCTATTTTTTTACTGAGGATTTGCACCATGTTTATTTGGACTTTGACACATTATTTATTATTTTTTTATTTGTTCATTGTACAAGTGGACACATTCTCTCACCTCAGCGGTCAAGATTAAGTCCTGAAAATCTCAACATGCTTACATTTCTTCATCACAACCTAGACTGAAAAAAACAACGCTTTAAATACATGTTTACAGCCATAAACTTGGTATTGCACTTTTGGTCTCCCATTTATCCTGCTTATAAGGAAGGACAGTTTGTTTATTTTTGTCTAATCTTAAAAGACCCTGCTTGTTTATTCCTTCTAATTTAATTTATTAAAATGGGAGATTTTTCAGTTTATTTTTATAAAAGACTTCTATAGTTCTATTAAAATGGTTCTTTCAAAAGTTTGTTGAAATAAAACCTTTGTTCAGTCAGAAAACGTGTTCTTATTCTTTTCAGGGTCTTTGCTATGAGAATTACTATTTAATACCGTATACCGCGAAACCGTGGTATTGTTTTAGACGATTATCATACCGTAAAAAATTCATACCGTTACAACCCTAGGTGTGATCTTCGAAAAACTCTCACGAAACGTTCTCACAGCTGCTGTGGTCATCAGAGTGTGGGGAATGGCGCAAATTAAACAAAGGCACCAGTCGCAACAAATCAAGATGCCAGTTAAAAAATACATTTGGTATACAGTTAAAGGGGACGTGAATACACATGAATTAGGGAAGTCTAATCAGCAAAAACAGTGAGTATATCGAGGGTATACGCAAATATTAATCCTCAAAAGTGGTAATACCCTAACAGCTCGTAGAAAAAACTAGGCCTACGGAGTATACGTGCGTATAGCAGGGACCACACTACACCACACCACATATATATATATATATATATATATATATATATATATATATATATATATATATATATATATATATATACACAGTTGAAGTCAGAATTATTCGCCCCCGTTTTATTTTTTCCCCCAATTTCTGTTTAACGGAGAGCAGATTTCTTCAACACATTTCTAAACATAATAGTTTTAATATCTCATCGCTAATTACTGATTTATTTTATCTTTGTCATGATGACAGTACACAGTTATATTTTTCAAGACACTTCTATACAGCTTAAAGTGACATTTAAAGGCTTCACTAGGGTAATTTGGTTAACTAGGCAGGTTAGGGTAATTAGGCAAGTTATTGTATAACGATGGTTTGTTCTTTTGACTATCGGAAAAATATATATCTTAAAGGGGCGAATAACTTTGTACTTAAAATGGTGTTTAAAAAATTAATAGCTGCTTTTATTCTAGCCGAAATAAAACAAATAAGACTTTCTCCAGAAGACAAAATATTATCAGACATACTGTGAAGATTTCCTGAATCTGTTCAACATCATTTGGGGAATATTTTTAAAAATGAAAAAAAAAATCAAAAAGGGATTAAAAATTCTGACTTCAACTGTACATTTATGGTCAACATAAGTTTTTCATGAATAAAGGAAATGTCAAGGGCGTTTATTGAGAACAAAGATTTGATTTAACCACTGTTTTATTTTTATTTTTTAAACTAATCAGGGCTCAACAATAAGGACTGCCCGGTGGCCCAGGGCCAGCGTGACAGACACTTGGGACAGTAGACCGGATCATTACTGGCCCGATTGGGACAGTGCTGCCCTGTCACTAACATTTAATTTGTCTGTGACTATTTATCAATTGCGTGCATTTTAAGCTTGTGCTTTTAAGTCTTTAAACACTACCTTCTCTGTGATGTCGTAAACACCATATTGCTTTCCGGTTCCTCTTATCTGATTGAGAATTCTATTTTTTTTTGTAACCTGGTAACAACCAGTACAGCGAAGAAATGGCAACATGGCGGCAACATCAAATTCTAAGGCTAAAAGAAAATGTCTGTTTCCAACGTCTTGAAAGCAGAAATTTACATGTGAACAACGCAAAAAAAAACACACTTGCACAGTTTGTCGTCAGTTTGACAAGTCAGCCACCCTTTGTTAAATAATTTCAAACCGCAATAAAATGCCTCCACATTTTCCACACTGCTCTTTTTGTTTGCGTAACACTTATATTTACAATCGTTTTTTAAGTATTGAAATTCTAGATTTACAGACTTTATTTTTGACACATTATTTAAAATATGTCGTTTAAAAATAGCTATTAACTTCACTTTTTTTTGGTGGGGCCCGATCGGACCAGGGGTCCGTTCTTCGTACGTGGATTACTCAGTTAGCTGGATTTGGGTATTGACGATTTGACATGATCCAGGATCGTTTCGTTCTTCAAAGATGATCCGAGAGTTGTTGTCATAGCAACAGTTCTGCTAGGTCAAACCTTATCGGGAGCAGGTTCAATTCATATAAACAGGATTAGATCGGCTCAGTTCAAGCAAAGATAATACAGAAAGTATGTTCCGAATTCTGATATTTTCTTACATTAGTAGTTATATACACTTGGGAAAATGGTACATATTTTTTAACTATATATATATAAAGTTATAGTCATTAATAAAATAAATAAAGTTATACATATTAATAAAACGTATGCAATCTGCACCCTCGAAATGAAAGTACAAAGACTGCCACCTGGTGGTGCAAAGAGAAAACTTATTGATATGAACTTTTTAGATGGCTTTAGTCCAAATTGTGTATAATAGAAATGCACAATATGTGACTTTTTTTTAAAAGCAATAATACATATGCGGTCATGAACATGTTTTGATAGTTAATATGCCGGTGATTTGATGCTTCACAAAAGTTGCAGACGCCTTTACCAATATCAAAATGCTTTTGTAAACAACCATTCTTTACACCGATTAAAAACGGCTACTATAATAAAGAAAATATTTTCTAAATGTAGAACTAAATACACTGATATGCATTGAAATACATGATGAATACCCTTGACACATGAAAGTGGAAAGCCTGCAGCTCACAACAAATGTGGAAGGTTATTGCGTGTCATATTTAACAAGCCGTTTACTGCTAATTTGATGTAATTTTGCTCACATGGATAATTGAATATTAATCAGATGATGTCATCACGCTGCTGTGCCGTCAGCCAATCGTTGCATTGCTGATCATGATTTCGAGGATCGATAGATCTGTCCTTCACAACACACGCAGCGATCTCAGATCAGTTTATCCAGACATTCTAATCTGATTCGCGAACTTGTTTGAAGAACCAAATTAGCCAGAGATCAGTTATCAAGATTAAAAGATCCAGGATCTGTCAAATCATCTTAGATCATTTAAGCGAGGTACGAAGAACGGACCCAGTAGAAAAAATCCTTAGTGTTGAACCCTGCTAATAGGTTTATACGTTGTTTAAAACTGACTTAAAGGGCTAGTTCACCTCAGTCACTTTAAAAGGTTATAAAAGCTGTCAATAAATTATTGTGAACAATATGAAACACTTTTGCTATATCACACATGCCTGATTAAAACCAAATACACATGTCGATTTCATTTCACATATACTACACTGTAGGAAAAAAAAATCGTAAAAAAAAGGGTCAAACAAAAACCATAAAATTACGGTAAAATGTCTTTGTTGAAATAAAGTGCAAAAAAATAATAAATCTACGGATTTTTTCATTAAAATGTTTACAGAAAAACACTTATTTCACAGACTTTTCCTAGATTACCATCAAATCCGTTCAATAAAGTTACACACTGTTATTATACAGACTCTTCCTAGATTATTATGATCAAACACCATCAATAAAGCGACTGCACTAAAAATTTAAGAGAAAACAATGTTAATTAAAAGAATTTTCCCGAAATCATTACGATTAAACATCTTTAATAAAATGCCAAGACACATGCTCATGATCGTAATTTAACAGTTTTATTTTGGATCAAAATTTTTTGGAAAAACCAACAAATGAGATACAACTGATTGCAATTCTCACAACTTTAAAACGACAGTTTTTACATTTTATTGAATAGTGTTTCTGTAAAACATGAAGAGGTTTGAGTTATATGGAATGATTCAGTTCAGATTTTAAATGAAATGGAACTGTAATGTGAAGGGGACGCTGAGAAAGGAGTGCAGATCCAAATGCAGGTTTAGGACACAGAGACGGTCAGGCAAACAGCAGTCAACACAGGGGCAAACAGATGTAACATTATGCAGGGAATCCAGAGTCATGGTCAAATAACAAGCAAATGGTCAGTCCCGGCAGCAAACAATGTAAACAATTAACAAACAAAGCAAGGCAAAGGAAGAGAAACGCGTCGTAAGCCCCTTTCACACATATTTTCCGGAAAGGTTGTATGTGTGAACAGGTCCTTTTTGAAAATACCGGTAAATTCGTTCTGGTTATTTTCCGGAAAGAGAAGTTGTAACATTACCGGCAATTTGCCGGAATGCTACGCTGTGTGAATGCAGAAGGAAGTTTGCCGTAATAAGCGCGTGCACGTCTAGAACGTGCTGACGTGAGACGTCTGATTTAGCCAATCACAACAGTCAGACGCGTTTACGTCCGTGCGGTTTGTGAGAATAAAAGCCTTTGAATATTTTTCCAGACACATTTAGCTGCTAGAAGTTAGTCAGATAACGTTTATATGTTCTTCTTAATGCCAACTGTATAAATAATCATCGATGAGATGCTTATGATAAGCCGTTGTTTGTTTACGTTCGTGTGCCTGTGAAACAGCCTGTGAGCGCCTGCACACGCACATATTATGAACATCGAGACATGAGAAAGTGATCCTGAGAAAGTTGTTCACAATATTGATCATCCACAGAGTTTGTAATGTAGTCAAATGTTTACAAACACAAGCGCAGCCGTTTAAAGCTCATTTGTGGTGAATGATGTCAGAATTTACCGGTATTTTGGAATGGATGTGTGAATGCTCTTTTCCGGAAAATTTCCGTAACGTCCTCGCATGTGTGAACAGCGCTTTTTTGAATATACCGTAAAGTCGTTCCGGAAATTTTCCGGATATTTACCGGTATCACTGTGTGAAAGGGGCTATAATGTTCACAGTATAACAAGACTAAGCAATTGGTCTATGCTGCTCTTAAAGTGCATGTAATCAGTTTATAACGATCCTCCGACTGTGTGTGTGCAATCAGCGGAATCCGGAACAGGTGCATGTGAGCGCTCTTAGTGTGTAACTTTATTGAACGGATTCGATCGTAATAATCAAATAACAGTGTTTTTCTGTAAACTTTTTAATGAAAATATCTGTAGATTTATTATTTTTTGCACTTTAATTCAACAGAGAAATTTTACCATAATTCTATGGTTTTTGTTTGGCAGCCGTAGCTGCAGTCATTTGACCTTTTTTTTTTACAATTTTTTTTTTTTACAGAGCAATTAATTACAATTTATTACTTTAATTTTACGTAATTTTAAATGTACTTCATAAAAAACAGGAAAAAACACTGTGTAAATAATACGGCAATTTTATTGTATGGAACAGACAGATTGTTGTAATTTGTCATTACTTATATAGTACATAAAATAACAGCCAAGCTGTTAATTTACAGATATTGTTTGTAATTTTTACGGATTTTTGAATATAATTGAAAATAACAGAAAAAATACTGTAAAAATAATACTGTAATTTCCCTGTATAAACAACAAAAATGTCAGTCATTTGTCTTTAATGATTAAGTCACACTGAACTGAGCTAAACTGAACTGAACTGAACTTAAACACTAAAACCTGAACCACACTGTTCCAGTTACTGTGACCATTTATGTGAAGCTGCTTTGACACAACCTACATTGTAAAAGCGCTATACAAATAAAGCTGAATTGAATTGAATTGATTAAGTACCTAAAATGAACGTCAAACTGTTAATGTAGAGCGATTGTTTGTCATTTTACTAAGTTCTACATATAATTTTAAATGACAAAAAATTACTGTAAAAAATTTAGAGATATTTTCTGTAAATTTAGTTTGTTTGTTTTTGTTTTTTTTGCAGTGTATATACATATACTACTTACATGTGCACTCTACAGGCATACATCAGGGGTTTAGATGCAGAGCAGTTTTCTCTTGGTCAGAGTCACACTTTAAAATTAGAATCGTTATAAAATGTTGCTTAATCTATAAAGTCAAGTGAACTTACACTCAAATTTATGTTCAATGAATGTTGATTCATTTCCCAGAGATGGGAAGGGCATCCAACTTGCTGGATAAGTTGGCGGTTCATTCCGCTGTGGCGACCCCAGATTAATAAAGGGACTAAGCCGACAAGAAAATGAATGAATGCTGATTCAGACCGTTTCAGCTCATGCATTTTACCCTTAATGATTCACTTGAAAAACAGAATCGTCTCTAAAGAGTCGTTCGCTCATTATCGTACTGGTTTTGATTCACCGCAACGTAAATATAGATGCAGCTATATTACATTGCGCGACCCACCATAGTTCACTGTGCGACCCACAGATTTAAAACCCCTGTTCTACAGAACAAACCATCGTTATACAATAACTTGCCTAATTACCCTAGTGGTGGGCAAAGCGAGGCTTCGTGAAACACTGAAACAGTCGAAGCAAATGTGTCGAAGCTTCGAAACGTTTCGAAACCTCACTCTACAGTGACATCTAGTGGTCATTTTTTATGTATTGCACTAAAACAGTTTCAGCAAAGAACGATTGAACAAATTGAGGGATTAAACCCAACTTTGTACATGAAATCCTTGAAGTAACATAGTACAGTGGTTAAGGAGTCAGACTTCCATGCAGGGTTAGTAGGTTTCGAAGCCAGTCTGTCGCAGTTGTTTTGAAATGCTTTAACACCAGTTGGTAATGCTTTGCTCTTGTATTGTTTTGTTTTAACATTGGTCTGATATCCGAATAAACAATTTGTGAATAAATATGTCTTGTTTTTGTCTTAAAACAGGGTTGTTGCTAGATCAAAAACGGTGGGCTGAAGTTATCAAGAATTATTTATATTATTCATTAAATTTCCCATTTATTGTATTTTATTAATGTCTACCCAAACCATAAACCCAACCATACTGTAAAAATATTTATTATAGTTTTACAGTGTTACAAAAATGATGCTAAATTGATGGCGTAACTGCAGCTGTATCCTATTTAGGCTACACAAAACAGAAACATGATTAAAATACATAAAACCATGATTTCAGAGCATTTGTACAAGTCGGGATTCGAACCCAAAACATCATGCTAAGCATAGAATCAATTAGCAAACACATAGTCCTCTAAGTCATATGAGACAGAGTTAGTTTGGAGACCTTGGCAGTCTCGAAACGTTTCTAAGCTGATCGATGCTTTGAATCGCTTTAGTCACGTGACTAGGTGTTTCGAAACACTTTAGTCACGTGACTTTGGTGCTTCGGATCATGCTTCGGTGCAGTGTTTCGAAACACTTGCGCTTCGGGATCTCGACACTGTGTCGAAACGTCAGTTTCACGTCAGCCATGCCTAAATTACCCTAGTTAATCCTGCCTAGTTAACCTAATTAACCTAGTTAAGCCTTTAAATGCCACTTTAAGCTGTCTTGAAGAATATCTAGTCTAATATTATTCACTGTCATCACGGCAAAGATAAAATAAATCAGCTATTAGAGATGAGATATTAAAACTAACATGATTAGAAATGTGTTGATCAAATCTGCTCCCCGTTAAACAGAAACTGGGGGAAGACATAAACAAGGGGGTGAATAATTCTGACTAACTGTACATGATGCAAAACAAAGTGAATTTAGCACTCTCACTTCATTTATGAACGCTGTAGGTACATGTGCTAGAAAGAGACTGTGTTGTTACGTGCCAGGAAGCAGAAAATAAGCGTGTGTGTTTGGCAGGGGCGTTCGCAGACAAGGTTGTGCTATGACGAGTGACGTATCCTGTTTCACAGAGGATTAGATACGCCCGTTATAGGTTATATCATGTAACCTTTGAGAAAGTGTGTGAGTGTGTGTACTGCATACTTGCTCTGGTCGCATAGATACACGAGACAGCTGCGAATGGACAGTAGGTAATAAAAAAAAGACAAAAACAAAGCGAAACTTTGATTTGAAAGAGGCAACGTGAGCTCATGGATATTTGAATGTCTTACAGTCCCGCCAGCTCTACATTTGCCAGCGTTTGACGCTGAAATGTACAGTATTCTCAAAAACGGCAACATATTTTACATGAGGGCGGCACGGTGGCTTAGTGGTTACACAGCAAAATCCGGTCTAATACGGAGTAAAACGGACTCAGTTTAGAGAGTGTTTGGTCCCTCTTTAAGTAAGGGCAAACAAGTTGGTAATAAGTAAAGCTGCTGTTTTATGGCGATACTTATTGTTCGATTTGATTCTCTGCTGAGATTTTGAGAGATTTAGGCCCAGTTTCACAAACAAGGCTTAGATCAGGGGTCTCAAACTCAATTTACCTGGAGGCCGCTGGAGGCAAAGTCTGGGTGAGGCTGGGCCGCATAAGGGATTTCACAAAAAAAAAAGTCCTCAAATGTCATTAGTTTTAATTATTTCTTCTGAACATAAAGTGTCCTGAACATTAATAGAACATTGAGTGAAGATTGTGAACAGTTCTTCTGAACATTCTTCTTGCTGCCAGAGACTTGACAGCGCTTCTCCTCACAAATCTGAACCACATTTGGCTTTAGAGCGGAAGCAGTTGAGACCCTCAGTATGGCTTGAAGATGATCATCATTAAGTCTAGACCTGTACTTTGACTTATTGAAGTTCAAGGTGGAGAATAACTTCTCACACACTTCTCACACACTCAAAACTTCCATTCCCTCACCTAAAAAAAGGCGTATATACGTATAAATAAAACACCCCCACCCCACTCCAGTCACATCAGTCTGTGCCAGTCTGTATCTACCAATAATAAATATAAGATGCAGGCTGTAGCTAGGTAGGTGGCAGGCTGCAGATAGGTAGCTAAGTGGCAGGCAGGGGTGGGAACAGCTTACCTTGGTTCTGGCCGGCGCGAGTTCCCTCCTACACTTCCCGCCCGTCACAGCGTCTAACAAAGGGGCGGGGTGCGTGGTTTGTTTACACGGCGGGCGGGGAATGCCAGTGACCGCTGTGTACGGATAGAAACAGCGGAGCGGGGAGCGCTCTCTCTCCCCGCTCTGCTGATTCTGTCAGTGTACAGCGGTCGGCGCGGGCCACAAAATATTGCACTAAGGGCCGCAAATGGCCTGCGGGCCGCGAGTTTGAGACCCCTGGCTTAGATTAAGCCAGGACTAGGCTTAGACTTTGTTAAATTAGGCTATTTAAGCTACATTTATAAAGACGGCCTAGTTATTTTGGGTTTAGACAGCTCAAACACACAATTTAATCTTGACTAGCCTCAAACCCTGTTTGTGGAACCGGGGGTTAATGTATTAAATTACAGCTGATTTGATCTAAGGCTGTGACTGAAGTCAGCTTTAGTTTTGTTTCTCTTCTGTGTTTCTGCTTATTAACAGGGGTGCACCATCAGTGCTTAATCATTACCTAATTAATCCCTTCATTGTCTCGTTAAATTGAGTAACTTTAACTCAGTTTTGAGAGGGACCAAATACTGTCTAAACTGAGTAACTTTCACTCAGAGGATTTTGCTGTGTAGCACTGTCGCCTCACAGCAAGGACTGGTTCGAGTCCCAGCTGGGCCAGTTGGCATCTCTGTGTGGAGTTTGCATGTTCTCTCCGTGTTGGCATGGGTTTTCTCCAAACAGTCCAAACATATGCACTATAGGGGAATAGGATTAACTAAATTGATGAGTGTGTGCGAATGTGAGTGTGTGTGGTTTTCCAGTACTGGGTTGCGGCTGAAAAGGGCATCCGCTGTGTAAAACGTTCTGGAATAGTTGGCGGTTCATTCCGCTGTGGCGACCCCTATTGAATAAGGGACTATGTTGAAGGAAAATGAATGAATTCATATTTTACACGAATGATTTAATATGCGCGACCTTACTGCTACAGAAATGTCGACGCTAACGTTTTGATAGTTTTCTGTCGTCATATCTGGGGCGTTATGTTTTCAGTTTCACTTTCGACACAAAAACTGCTCAATGGCATGATTTTATTACACTTTGTTCTTTCGTAAGCGATCAAAATTCGAAGAAAAGACCGCACTTCGAAATGCTCAAGATAATCGATTAACTATTAACCGAAAGCGTGCGCTTGTAACCGATTAATGGTATCAGGTAAACAATTAAAAACTATTATTTTATATATTTTTAGAGTTTGTTTGTATAAGAGGCCGATCGAATGCACTTTTTTTTCGCGCTAAGAGCGGCATCTTTTGAATGGTTTACTTACGGCCGCAAGTGTTTTGCACGCGGCTAATCCCAGAGCAGCAGTGTTTGTGTTGTCAGGAAAACTACAGAGAACTGTTCAAGATGTCGGATAGACTAGTGCTCGCTGTTTCAAGTTATCCAGAGCTGTATGGCTTTACAAATCTTGAATATCACAATATTATTAAATATTAAAGTTGTAACAACATAGACAGCAACACTCTTGCACTATCAATACCCAGTGGATTCAGTCGTTTCATAGTGACATAAAAAAAGAGCTGCACTTATCTTTTTCTTCTCAACAATACGCTGATGCTGATCGCCTCCTGGATCTGCGTCATAAACGCAACAAATAGGCTTTAGCTTTCATTTCACAGCTTATAAGCATGTGTGCAAATTAATGAAATATTAAATTTAAACAACAAAACTGTTTAAAAAAAGTCAACATATGCGCACGTTGACATTGTCTTTAAATCACGCACTTGAACCGCGAGTGATAGAGGACACTATATATCAAGACATAATCTTTAAAATAATGATTTCTATTATTAATGTTAAAAGGTTTTGTGATATAATAATAACAGCGGGGCATTAATTAAGTGCATATTTTACGTGGAGCGAGCGATTTGAGGAAAGCCCCATGCACACCGAGACGTTTTTTTGCTCGCGTTTTCCGTCGCTGTTTAACGTCTCGTGACTAAATAAAGGGTGTCAATGTGATCGTGCACACCAACGTGCAAAACGGCAGACGCAAAATCGTCATTTAAAAAAAAAAAAACGCCTCATGCTCTTTTTTTTATATTTGACACGCCACGTCTAAACCTTCTACACCAATCAGATTGGCACTTTTGTTCACGTACACAGAGCTGTACAGTAAACAGCACTTGGCGCAAAACTGTCAATGCGAGCGCACATTGAAGAAGATGCCCAGAGGCGATATAAACGTAGAGCTGCTTATTGCTCTGTAAACAATAACCATTTCTTCATCGCTAGAGCTGGAGCTGCTACTTGAACCATCTATGTTTGTTCGAGTCATCAATAACTTTAACAACAAGCATGTCAACTTCCTCTCCTCCTCTTCTTCTGTGTTGCAAGCAGGTGTCGGAAGCTTAAAGTTGTGTAGCGCCATCTAACATCAAGGAGTAATTTTGCGTACTCTTCTGCTTGACGCCAGTGAATATCGCTTGGGTTTGAATGCGGAATGCGTCTCGTAAATCGATGACGATAAATGCAAACGAAAAGCGTCCCGGTGTGTAGGAACCTGAAGTCTGCTATTTTTATTTGACGGAAGACAAAAACGATTGGAAAAGAAACAGCCTTTGCCCGTTCTTAACAAGGATCAGTCAATGTTTTCGTTTCGTAATCTAAATCAAACATTGAGGGGAAAATAATCTAGGGCAGGCCTATTTATTTTATTCATTTCTGTGTTTCTATGCTGTTGGAAACACTGAAGATGCTCTGTTGTTATGTTCTGTGATGAATCTGTTCGCATGTTAAAATAAATCAGTATTTTAAAATGCAATACTTAATGTGTCAGACACAAAATAGACACGCCAATTTGTTTTAAAATGTAATAATAATTTTATATTAATCTGACCAGTTAACCGTTAATATTCAACTAGAACCTAAAGTTCATTGATAAACTTTGATGTTGGCTTGAGAAAGCCAACGTGACTGCGCTAGGACTGGGAGTGGCAGTTGGCAGGAAGCACGGCGGCGGTTGCTAAGTGGTTGCTAGGCAGTTGCTAAAACAATTATGGCATTGTTAGGTAGTTGCTAAGCAGTTGCTAAATAGCAATGCTCGTGAACATGTTTGATCAAATGCTAATACTTAGTAGGCATTTCTAGCATATGTTATTGCATTTAGATAATCATTCATAGCATGTAGCTAATCGTTATTAGCACTTGGCTTCCATTATCATTGTTACCATGCATAGTACACAGGAAGTCCCATTTGCTAGCATGAGTCAAACAAGCCAATGCCCAGGTCCCTACGATGTTCTGATGTAGAGATATTGCTGTTTTTAAATGGTTGCTAGGTTATACTGTTTTATTGCTATGGGGACATTTGACAGGTTAGTGATGATACATCAAAGCTTCTTGACAGTATGAGTGACCTTAATCAACCCCGATGTTTCTATGACAGTCTTTATGAGTGTCAAAAACAGGACTTGAACATTATGTATTCCTGGTGTTGGGTTGTGGCTGGAAGGGCATTCGCTGTGTATAACAAATGCTGGATAAGTTGGCGGTTCATTCCGTTGTGGCGACCCCTGATTAATAAAGGGACCAAGGGAATGAACATTATGTAAAAATGGCTTGCCGTATTTTTTTGAAAATACAATGCTTAATAAGTGTGAAAGTGATACATGCAAAAATGGCTTGCCATATCAGTAAAAAATATGGAGTTTAAGTCAAAAATGGCTTGCCATATCAGTAAAAAATATGGAGTTTAAGTCAAAAATGGCTTGCCATATTTTGAGAAAAATAATGCTTAAAAATTATTCATTGTAAAACTATAAGTCTGATAAATCTTAAAGATATAGCAACAAAATCTACCGCATCTTAATACAGCTTTTGGCCAAATTTGGGGCTTGTATAATTTTTTTTAATGCTCGGATTATAAAAAAACAGTAAGTCTTACAGGCATGAGGAGATATAGCAACAATCTTGAATGCAGAAGGCACATTTTGACCACATTTGGGCCTTGTGGCATGAACGGCCTAGGAGGAGATACGTTTGTTTTCAAGGACAGAGTAGCATAACAGTATCTTGGCTTTCTCAAGCCAACATAATTAACGAGCGGCGGTTGTCGGTTAGCAAGATTAACCTGTGTCCGCTTACTACACAGCCTGCAAAACAATTCCGTCCCCCCTTCCATGTAATGTGATGATTCCGAGGGAGCAGGTGAGACGTCATTTTTCAAGAGACACTTTATAAGTCACGTAAAACAATTAATTGCCAACTGAAATAAATATATAAGTCAATTATATGGTTTGGACTTGGATGTTTAATTAGATTATTTACATTTTTGCGATTGCTTGGCGTTTAATTAAGAATTTGCGTTGGATTCAGCGATCGTGGAATCGCGAAAAACTAGGGGGTCTGATAACGAAGGGTGTGAGCGCTGTAATGCGCTACACATCAGAGCTTTCATTTCCCATTATTCACGTTAACACCTTTACAAACAAACCCCAACCTCCACCTTAAGCAAATGTTAAACAGTTTTTTACAAATTAAGGAATTTTTATTCGAAACTTTCAGTTTTTATTGTGGTTCTGTAAAATGCCCATTAACACAGGGTGAGGGAAAATGCTTGAAAGTGTTGTCTAGCTCAGGGGTTCCCAAACTTTTCAACCCGCGACCCCCAAAACAATGATGTCAGTGACTTGGGACCCCCATTTTTCAAGGTGGTTCTACTTTAAAAATACACAACTATAGGCATAAATAAACATGAGCATATTGACAACATACAAATGCAACAGTCTAATAACCGTATAATGTTATTTGTAGTCATTCATTAATTTAATTTAAACATAAAAAAAAAATTAAAGGCTGATGGCTGATTTTTGTTTGTATGTTGTTGTTGTTGTTTCTTTAACATAACTATTAACTATCTTCAGTGGGTTATGAATAAAATATGGTAATTTTAATAGTTTACTCAAATTTATTTGGGTTTTGGAAATCACTAAGCGACCCCTTGTCATTGTCCCGCGACCCCCCAAGGGGTCCCGACCCCCACTTTGAGAACCACTGGTCTAGCTCAAGCTTTATTCACAGATAAGCAAGTGTTTTTTGGTGAACTGGATATCAGCATTGCATTTTCTCCTTATAGACTGTTCAGTCAGAGGCAAATGCCGCAGATAACCCTGATTTCGGCACCACAGACAGTTCCGTCAATTCCTGCAAAGCTTGTATATGTACAAAAAAAATCCTGCTCAACGTGTCACATAACAACAGATGGAAACGCCATTAGACAGGCTTCAGTATATCTACAACTTAACCTCTCATCCTCAATGAAATCAGAGCTTCTACTGAATTGTCCGGCTGAATCTGTCTTCATGACCCACAGTACTGTGTGTATCTTTGTGAAGTACAGCTCCGGCATGACATTTGCGGTCTACGCACGGAAATCATTCAGTGATGTAACTGTTTTCGTCTCTCGTTTCAAGAGCAAAGATCGCAGCACTTACAACAGAGCAAGATATTTTTACACGAAACACATCTACTCACTGTCATGTTGCTTCATTTTTTTTTTGTTGAAGGCAAGTTTGTTCATATAGCTCAATTCCTACACAGTGGCAATTGAGGAGAGATTTAGCAGAATGTCTAAGCTGCCCTTTTTCATACCGTAGAAGTGAATGGTGATCATAGATAGCGACAGTTTGTACAATTCCCTAAATTAGATGTATCCACAAAACTGGAATATCACATAAAACACTTGCGAATAAAGCAGCGTTTCCATCACAGAACAAAATCAGCACGTGCTGACAAACTGGCGGCAAATATCAAGAAGAGTTTTCTATGGTAGGAGCAGCCACAGCCTTTTTTCTTAAATACTAAAGGACTTCTCTGAAGACAAAATGCTATGAATGTGACATAATACTACTTAATATGATCAGGGCCGGCACGTCCATTGAGGCGACCTAGGCGGCCGCCTAGGGTGGCATTATAGAGAGGGCGGCGTCCGCGATACCTCCCTTACCACCCGCATCCTCAGTTATGTCTGCGACACCTCCCTCACCACCCGCGTCCTCAGATATATCCGCGCATAGTGCGGCAGAATAGAGGTCTGCGACACCCGCGCGTCCTCAGTTATATCCGCGCTTAGGGCGGCCGAATAGAGAGTGCGGTGTTCGCGACACCTCCCTCCCTCCCTCCCTTAGCACCCGCGCGTCCTCAGTTATATCCGCACTTAGGCCGGCAGAATAGAGAGCGCGGTGTCCGCGACACCTCCCTCCCTTAGCACTCGTGCGTACTCAGTTATATCCTCGCATAGGGCGGCCGAATAGAGAGTGCGGTGTTCGCAACACCTCCCTCCCTCCCTCAGCACTCGCGCGTCCTCAGTTATATCCACGCATAGGGCGGCAGAATAGAGAGCGCGGTGTTCGCGACACCTCCCTCTCTCCCTCCCTCAGCACTCGTGCGTCCTCAGATATATCCGCGCATAGGGCGGCAGAATAGAGAGCGCGGTGTTCGCGACACCTCCCTCCCTCCCTCAGCAACCGCGCATCCTCAGTTATATCCGCGCATAGGGCGGCAAAATAGACAGCTCGGTGTTCGCGACACCTCCCTCCCTCCCTCAGCACCCGCGAGTCCTCAGCTATCCATGCATAGGGCGGCAGAATAGAGAGCGCGTTGTCCGCGACACCTCCCTCCCTCCCTCAGCACCCGCGCGTCCTCAGTTATATCCGCGCATAGAGCGGCAAAATAGAGAGCGCGGTGTTCGCGACACCTCCCTCCCTCAGCACCCACGCGTCCTCAGTTATATCTGTGCATAGGGCGGCAGAATAGAGAGCGTGGTGTTCGCGACACCTCCCTCCCTCCCTCAGCACCCGGGCGTCCTCAGTTATATCCGCGCTTAGGGCGGCAGAATAGAGAGTGCAGTGTCCGCGACACCTCCCTCCCTTAGCTCCCGCGCGTCCTCAGTTATATCCGCACATAGGGCGGCAGATTAGAGAGCTCGGTGTCTGCGACAACTCCCTCCCACCGTCAGCACCCACGCGTCCTTAATTATATCCACGCATAGTGCGGCAGAAAAGAGGTCCGCGACACCTCACTTCATTTTCATAACCAGTCACCTTCGTTTTCACATTGGGGTTGAGGGCGGCGTGATCGTCCTCTGCCTAGAGCGGCAGTTCAGCTTGCTCCAGCCCTGAATATAATAATACTGATCCGGCTGCACGGTGGCGCAGTGGGTAGCACGTTCTCCTCACTGCAAGAAGGTTGCTGGTTTAAGCCTCGACTGGGTCAGTTGGCGTATCTGTGTGGAGTTTGCTTGCTCTCCCTGCATTCGCGTGGGTTTCCTCAGGTGCTCCGGTTTCCCCCACAGTCCAAAGACATGCGGTTCAGGTGAACTGCGTAGGCTTAGTGATGTTTTATAAACAAACTTCGGGAGGAGCACGATCGGTCTTTGACGAGGCTAATTCATCACAGACAGTCCTTCTATTATCCAGTCAGCTCTAGAGCAAACCCCTTGAAATAGTCAAACACGTCATACCTCAGTTTTCTCTCGACTTCAGCTTCCCTCCACCACCCCAACTCCACCTATTTAAATCTGAGGGGGGAGCATCTGGAGCCAGGCTAGACACTGCGCTCGGACCCTATCTCTCTTTATCCTAATAAGGGCAATAACACGAGTTAGGGTGTCTTCCCGAGTTCAGAGGCCTCAGACAGCACACCAAATACGCATATTCTATTCCAGGGGTCATCAAACTTGTTCCTGAAGGGCCGGTGTCCTGCAGATTTTACCTCCAACCCTAATCAAACACACCTGAACAAGCTAATCAAGGTCTTACTAGGTATACTTGAAACACCCAGGCAGGTGTGTTGAGGCAAGTTGGAGCTAAACACTGCAGGGTCACCGGCCCTAGGACCAGGATTGGTGACCCCTGTTCTATTCAGTCACATATCTGTGAGTGTGAACTCGTGAAATTGTCCATAGTGAATGTGTGGTAATGAGTATGTAAGGATGTTTCCCAGTGATGGGTTGCAACTGGAAGGGCATCCGCTGTGTAAAACATGTGCTGGATAAGTCGACGGTTTATTCTGCTGTGGCGACCCCTGACTAAAAAGGGACCAAGTCGAAAAGAAAATGATTAAAATAATAATACTGAACCACTGTGATGACAGACTTTGGCTGAGGGATTTTGGCCATTAAGGGCGTCCCATATTCCGTAAATGTGTTTCCATCATAGTTCTTTGCATTTTTTATTATCAAATAAAAGTTTTCAAAATGTATGCACATATTGACATTTCCATTAAATATTCTTATACGACATTACAAAGTGTGAATAAAAATGAGTGGATGGAAACGCAGCTCATGACTGCAAACGCAACTTCACGACAATTTGTAACTTTCTGATTTTTGTGGAAAATTTGTACGAATTTGTGCATTTGTTCGTTGTAGTAAGATTTGCTTATCCCCTAATGTTTAGGGGATGTTGAGGTTTAGAGGCAATTTCAAAATCTTAAATTTTCATAAGCTGCGTCTCAAATTATTTTTTAAATATTTCCCAAATGATGTTGAACAGATTCAGGAAATGTTCACAGTATGTCTGATAATATTTTTTCTTCTGGAGAAAGTCTTATTTGTTTTATTTCGGCTAGAATAAAAGCAGTTTTTAATTTTTTAAACACCATTTTAAGGTCAAAATTATTAGCCCCCTAAGCCACATTTTTTCCATAGTCCACAGAACAAACCATCGCTATACAATAACTTGCCTAATTACCCTAACCTGACTAGTTAACCTAGTTAAGCCTTTAAATGTCACTTTAAGTTGTATAGAAGTGTCTTTAAGAATATCTAGTCTAATATTATTTACTGAAATAATGGCAAAGATCAAATAAATAAAAACAGAAAATTGGGGGAAAAAAAATTCAGGGGGGGCAAATAATTCTGACTTCAACTGTGTGTGTGTGTGTGTGTATATATATATATATATATCAGGGCTCGAAATTAACCTTTTTGCTTGGTAGCACCAGTGCTCCTAACTTTAAAAATTTAGGCGCATCAGCCAAAATTTAGTCGCACCCACCAATTATGAGCACCGTTACTACAGGTTTTATACAAACATATTGGTTGTATTTGAAATCAACACTAATCAAACTAACAAGCAAAAAAATATATATAATGTTATATGCAAGCGTGAGGAAAATATGTCTCAACAAAATCCCGTTATCACAAGAAAATAGATTTTTATAACATAACTGAGTGAGCAAAGCATACACGGAGCACTCACCGGCCCTGCACGCATTGCTTGATTTAACGTGTTAACGGTATAACTAGTAAGATGTGTCATTATTTGTAACTGTAGATGCCATGGTTTCTAAAACAAAATCTGTCAAGTGTTATGTTATCTTCATTCTCATCTTCAGCGCTTTACAATTTTTCGCGGTAGTAGCTCTCTCTGTCATCCCAAGCCAGAAGGCGCTGAGTGATTGACAGCTGATATTAACCAATTATTCGCGTTCAGTGCTAGAACAGTGGTGGGCCAGTAAGAAGAGTGCGAAGGCGGGGCAAGCATTACGGAATTTGTTTACTGCAGCAAGTTGACATGACAACTGTTTTAAACCATTCCCGAGCGCTGCGTTTCGCGTTTCAAGTGCAGACAAAGCGCTTAGAGATGCATTCTGCGTGAATGTCTCCCGAATCCTGAATGTGCTGAACATTTTGCAGTAAAAATTGGTCGCACTCTACAATTTAAAACACTCGCAGAAATGCTCCCAAATATATTTCAAGGTCGCATAGATAAAATTTCGGGCGCATATGCGACCAAAATGGTCGCAATTTCGAGCCCTGTATATATATATATATATATATATATATATATATATATATATATATATATATATATATATATATATAATTTTATTTATTTATTTATTTTAATCCAGCCAAACAAAAAATGGCTTTTTCCCAGAAAATAAATGTAATAAATATACTGTGAAAAATGTCATTGCTCTGTTAAACAGCACTTGGAAATATTTGTTTATCAGGAGGGCTTAAAAATTGGCTCCAAAAAAACCATTTTGAAAACACAACGCGACTCCATCTCTGAGGAATGCAGCATGCGGGCTTTTATGAGATGTAATTGACAACAGCATGATTCTCACCTCCCTCACATCAGCATTTTCGCAGGAAGTGTCACACGCAGCGAAGCTGGCAGGATAAATCAGGTTCAATCTGGCAGAAATGTGCTGTTAAACTACAGCCTACTTCAGCCCGCAGAGCACCGCGAAGCCTCTTAAAGGGACAGTTCGCCAAAAATGAAGATGCGCTCACTGTTTACTCTCCCTCCAAACGTTTACAAGTTTCTTTCTCCTGTTGAAATGCGAAACACTAAAGAAGCCGAAAACCTGTGGCCATTAATCTCCTTTGTGGGAAAAACAAATGCTATGGGAGTCAATGGTTAGAGGATTCCAACATTCTTCCAAATATCTTTCTTTGTGGTCAACAGACGAAAGAAACTCAGGTTTAAACCAAGTAAATGATGACAGAATTTTCATTTTTGGCCAAGCTGGCCCTTTAATTTGGTTGAATAAGTAAAAGGCAAGTGGTTTTTGCTTGTGAGACTTCCCAATCTTGATCGATTTTAAAGAGACCAAAGACACAGGCAGTTTCAACTGATTTGGACATTTTAACCCTTAACAGAAGAGTAAGAAAGCTTTGGGACATGCTGCTGCCTCATTAGCAGACAATATGTTGCTTAGTTGCGTCCCCTGTCAATCATCTCCACACATCATCCAAATTCTGTCAGATTTAATTACCTAATTGGAGAAGCAGCAGCAGGTTAATCCAGCCTGATCTCACGAGGAAACGTTAGTATTTTACGTTTTGTCAGTTTAGTGGCTAATTAAGTCTTACGAAAATGTACGATTTTAAAAAAGAGGCGTGGCACCCAACCCCACCACTAACCCCAACCGTCATTGGGCGATGAGCAAATGGTACTAAATTGTACAAATTAGATAGTACGATTTCATACAAATTAGCCACTAAATTAAAAAGTTACGAATTGCCGTGAGATTGCGTTGGTTAATCTGACGTTCACAATCGGAGTCTTCAAAGCAGAGAAATCTCCTCAGGTGTTTGGGTGATTATACATTCAGAAGTTAAGGATCAAAAATGTCTTTATAAAAGTTGCCGTTGTTGCTGCAGATGAAATATAACGCAAAAAACGTGAGCCTAATATTAATAAGCCATTCAAGCATCTTTAGCGAAGTTTAGTGGCTAATTTGTATAAATTTGTATGAGTTTAGTCATACAAAAATGTACGATTTTAAAAAGGAGGCATGACACCCTACTCCACCCATAGCCCCATCTGTCATTGGGCGATGAGCAAATGGTACTAAATTGTACGAATGAGATAGTACAATTTCATACAAATTAGCCACTAAATAAAAAGTTACGAATTGCCGTGAATTTGCGTTGTTTAATCGGACATTCACAATCTGAGTCTTCAAAGCAGAGAAATCTCCTCAGGTGTTTGGGTGATTATACATTCAGAAGTTAAGAATCAAAAATGTCTTCATAAAAGTTCACGTTGTTGCTGCAAACATTTTAACAACGACAAAAAATAACAGATATTAAAGTACAGAAATTTCCTTTCATTTAAAATTTCTGTCATTTATTATGTTATTTTACGGTAAATTTGTATCATTTATTGTCCGTTATTTTACTGTTAATTTCTGTAAATTAATGTCAGTTATTTTACTGTAAATTTCTGTAATTTAATATTCGTTATTTTACTGTAACTTTCTGTTATTTAATATTCGTTATTTTACAGTAAATTTCTGTAATTTAATATCCGTTATTTTACTGTACCTTTCTGTAATTTAACAGCCGTTATTTAACGGTAAATTTCTCTAATTTAATGGCCGTAATTAATTTAATTTATTTAACTAATTATTTATTTAATTAATTAATGTAATTAATTTAATTTTATTAACGACAAACAAAATATATATATATATATTATAAAAATGTGCAACGATTGAAAAAACAATTCAATAATAGGAATATGATGTGTGTTTGTGTTTGTGTGTGTGTACTGGTTTTGGTGGTTTAAAGGGACAGTGTTTTGTTTAATAACATTAATATGACATAGCTGTTTTCTATTATGGTGGTCCTTGCAATTCAAAACGCTTCAAAATCATAATTAATGGAGTCTTTTGAGGCTTGGGTTTAAGCGTAAGGCCAAATAATAAGCATTACTTTAGTTTATTAAATACATCACGCCTATGGGAGAGTCCTTATAAACCAACAATGTGTGTGTGTAGTTTGCTTATCCTGACGTGACTGAGTGATCTCGTCTTTGTAATAGAAAAAAAGCTTGAAGCGACAGAAGCATTTCAGGCCTCTTATATAAGTGGCACATCCACTCGTCTAATTGAAAGGGCATTTACTCTTGGTCAGAGTGGGAAACCGACATCTAAAAAGGAAAGAAATGTGGAAGGAAACAGGTTTAACCTGTGGAAAGGGGATTAAAGTAGGGCACTTTGAAAAAGTATTATCTGTCTTAGTATGATATCTCCCTTTTGGCCTTCGTTTTGGTTTGAGACACAGTCGGGATGACTGAATTATCCCTCTCTGCCGTGTTTATGTGTTGTTTGGGACAGCGTGAGGGTGGAGAAGTGACAGATCTGTGTCATTTGATTGGATTATTTCTTTAAAGGCTTTGGGTCAGATGGATGTTTCTGAGCTTATTCTTAGACATTTGCTGGTTAAGAAATGTGATTTCACAGCTCACATTTATATGTGTGTGTCTACTTTATATTCCTACACTGCACTTACTTAGATTTTTAGTCTTGTTTCTAGTCCAAATATCTAAAAATGTTTAAATCAAGAGCAAATATTATTATAATTTATCAATAAACACACACCTCATTCTCTCGTTGTTCACTGCTGTGTTTTGCTGGTCAAATGAAAAACAAACGACGGAGAGAAGCTAAATTCTGCTGCCGCTTTCTTATCAAATTTAAAGGGGACTGAGGCGATCATTTAGTGTACAGTTTATATAATTCTATAATTTAATATCTGTTATTTTATGGTAAATTTCTGTAACTTAATATCCGTTAGTTTACGGTAAATTTCTGTAATTTAATATCTGTTATTTTACGATTTTTTTTGCAATTTAGTCATCTGTTATTTTACTGCAAATTTCTGTAATTTAATATCTGTAATTTTTTTTGGTAAATTTTTGTAATTTAACAACCGTTATTTTATGGTAAATTTCTGTAATTTAATGTCCGTTATTTTACAGTAGATTTTTGTAATTTAATATCTGTTATTTTATGGTAAATTTCTGTAATTTAATATCCGTTAGTTTACGGTAAATTTCTATAATTTAATATCTGTTATTTTACGAATTTTTTCAGTAATTTAATCATCTGTTATTTTACTGTAAATTTCTGTAATTTAATATGTTATTTTATGGTACATTTTTGTAATTTAACAACCGTTATTTTACGGTAAATTTCTGTAATTTAATGTCCGTTATTTTACAGTAAATTTTTGTAATTTAATATCCGTTATATTACGATCAATTTCTGTAATTTAATGGCCGTTATTTTACGTTAAATTTTTGTAATTTAACAGCCGTTATTTTACAGTTAATTTCTGTAATTTAATGTCCGTTATTTTAGGTAAATTTCTGCAATTTAATATCTGTTATTTTACAGTAAATTTCTGTAATTTAACGACTGTTATTTTACAGTATATTTCTGTAATTTATTATTCGTTATTTTACAGTATATTTCTGTAATTTAATATTTGATATTTTATGGTAAATATCTATTATTTTTACGGCCTATATCTTATTGTGAATTTCTATAATTTAATATCCCCTTTTTTACGGTAAATTTCCGTAATTTAATGGCCGTTATTTTACAAAAATTTCTGTAATGAAGTATCCGTTTTTTTTTACGGTAAATTTCTGTAATGTTAGGGGACCTAATGTCCTCACAAGTATAGCAATACCAGTAATTTTTTTTGTCCTCATGAGGAAAAATGGGTCATAAATCCCATAGTAAAAGAAAATGTAAAAATGCAGGTTGTTTCCTGTTAGTTTTTGGGTTTAGGGATAGGGCTGGGGTCGTCACAGTGGCTCAGTGTTTAGCACTGTTGTCTCATAGCAAGAAGGTTGGTGGTTCGAGTCCCGGCTGAGCCAGTTGGCATTTCTGTGTGGAGTTTGCATGTTCTCCTCATATTCCCACAGTCCAAACACATGCGCTATAGGGGAATTGAATGAACAAAATTAGCCATAGTGTATAAGTGCGTGTATGAATTTGAGTGTGTATGGGTGTTTCCCAGTACTGGGTTGCAGTTGGAAGGGCATCCGCTGCGTAAAACATATGCTGGAATAGTTGGCGGTTCATTACGCTGTGGCGACCCCTGATAAATAAGGGACTAAGAGGAAGGGAAATGAAGGATAGGGCTGGGGAAAGTCATTACGTCTATGGGAAATCCCCATTAAGATAGCTGTTCAAGTGTGTGTGTGTGTGTTCAAGAGTTTATATAAGCAGGATTTAATGTTTGTTTTTTTTGACACTGTCAACTATTGCAGTGCATTAGATGGACCCATAGCAGGCTGCTGTTTTACTGAATGTCTCTCCACTCTCTGTATCACATCAATGAATGTGTAGATCTAACTCACTAGGTAGTGGACTAGTCAGTGCAGCTGCCGAAAGAGAAATAAGACTGCAAACAATGGGTTGAGGTGGGGTGGAAATAGTCTCACTGTAATAATCTTGATTTTTTTTTTTCATCTTTTCCCCGACAACAGCAACAACACAATGGGATTACGGTTCAATGCCGATGATTATTTTGAATTTTAATCCCATTTTTTCTTTCCTACGCCCCCACAAACGCACAGGCCCACAGACCTTCATCTTCTGAAGCAGATTAACAGTGTAGGGCTAAAGGCCAGGACAATGACCTCTGTAGATGGCAGGACATATCTTCATTTAGCAGCGCTTTTTTTAAAAGTCAGTAACAGTACATTGATTTTTTACAGTTATCAGAGTTTTCCCTTTGGCCAATGCATCACATCTTCATCTAAGTGTTCCCATTAATTACTCGACTAATTAAACATTTGTTAAAAGTCCCCATGAAGGTTTTTAGATGTTTGTTTTAAGGATATCTATAAGCAAGTATGCTCGAAATCAATGGCAAAATAGTTATAAACATCCAAAGTTTGCAGTTTGTCACTTCCGCCTAAATGGATCAGCGTTTTTTTTTTTCACGTCACCTCATACTTTTAGTTTCTCGTTAAATAATCCAACCAATCAAATGCTCTTTAGGATGCCCCGCCCCTCTTTGAGACTTTTCTCAGTTGATGCATTTGAGCTCAACCTCCTAACAAAATGCTATTGGCTGCCTTTAGAAAGGGGGAGGGAATACTATATGTCCCGCCTCTATATGCCCCACCTCTTCGTCATGTTTCAGTTGATATTACATCGAATTTCGAATTAAAACGCACATTTTAAGTGAAGTGTTATAAACTAATTTCGAGAGGAGCACGTGATATGATCAGCAACAGCTGATTTTTATCGCTAATCATTAGCTAGCCTATCAGATCATTCGAAAACTACTATAAATATCCTGCCTAAATTTCATTGGCGCTGCTGCATCGCAAGGAGAGGGCCAAAGGTTCAAATTCGAATTGAGCGTGGAGTTTGCATGTTCTCCCTGTGTTCGCGTGGGATTTGTGCTCCGGTTTTCTCCCACAGTCTAAAGACATGCACAATTGCAATAACAGTCACACACTCAACGCATACATACTGAATCAATCATAACCACCATATCAGCCAAAGTATAAAACACTGTAATGTTTACACTGTAGAACTGTAATTTAATATCCGTTATTTTACAGTTAATTTCTGTAATTTAATATTGTTATTTTACAGTTAATTTCTGTAATTTAATATCTGTTATTTTATTGAAAATTTCTGTAATTTAATGTCCATTATATACAGTACATTTCTGTAATTTAATATCTTTTATTTTACAGTTAATCTCTGTAATTTAATGTCCGTTATATACTGTAAATTTCTGTAATTTAATATTTTTTACAGTTAATCTCTGTAATTTAATATCCATTATTTACAGTAAATTTTTGTAATTTAATATCCGTTATTTTACAGTTAATTTCTGTGATTTAATATCTGTTATTTTATTGTAAATATCTGTAATTTAATGTCCATTATATACAGTACATTTTTGTTCTTTAATATCTCTTATTTTACAGTAAATTTCTGTAATTTAATATCTTTTATTTTACAGTTAATCTCTGTAATTTGATGTCCATTATATACAGTAAATTTCTGTAATTTAATATTGTTATTTTACAGTTAATTTCTGTAATTTAATATTGTTATTTTTACTGTAAATTTCTGTAATTTAATATTTTTTACAGTTAATCTCTGTAATTTAATATCCGTTATTTTACAGTTAATTTCTGTAATTTAATATTGTTATTTTACAGTTAATTTCTGTAATTTAATATTGTTATTTTTACTGTAAATTTCTGTAATTTAATATTTTTTACAGTTAATCTCTGTAATTTAATATCCGTTATTTTACAGTTAATTTCTGTAATTTAATATCCGTTATTTTACAGTAAATTTCTGTAATTTAATATCCGTTATTTTACAGTTAATTTCTGTAATTTAATATCCGTTATTTTATTGTAAATTTCTGTAATTTAATGTCCATTACGTACAGTAACTTTCTGTACTTTAATATCTGTTATTTTACAGTAAATTTCTGTAATTTAATATCTTTTATTTTACAGTTAATCTCTGTAATTTAATATTCGTTATTTTACAGTTAATTTCTGTAATTTAATATCCGTTATTTTACAGTTAATTTCTGTAATTTAATATCCGTTATTTTACAGTTAATTTCTGTAATTTAATATTTCTTTACAGTTAATCTCTGTAATTTAATATCCATAATTTTACAGTAAGTTTTTGTAATTTAATATCCATTATTTTACAGTTAATTTCTTTAATTTAATATCCATTATTTTACAGTTAATTTCTGTAATTTAATATTGTTATTTTACAGTTAATTTCTGTAATTTAATATCTGCTATTTTATTGTAAATTTCTGTAATTTAATGTCCATTATATACAATAACTTTCTGTACTTTAATATTTGTTATTTTACAGTAAATTTTTGTAATTTAATATCTTTTATTTTACAGTTAATCTCTGTAATTTAATATTCGTTATTTTACAGTTAATCTCGGTGATTTAATATCTGTTATTTTACAGTTAATTTCTGTAATGTAATATTCGTTATTTTACAGTTAATTTCTGTAATTTATTATTGTTATTTTTACTGTAAATTTCTGTAATTTAATATTTTTTACAGTTAATCTCTGTAATTTAACATCCGTTATTTTACAGTAAATTTCTGTAATTTAATATCCGTTATTTTACAGTTAATTTCTGTAATTTAATATTGTTATTTCACTGTAAATTTCTGTAATTTAATACCTTTTATTTTACAGTTAATCTCTGTAATTTAATATCTGTTATTTTACTGTAAATTTCTGTAATTTAATATCCGTTATTTTACAGTTAATCTCTAATTTAATATTCGTTATATTACAGTTAATTTCTGTAATTTAATATCTGTTATTTTATTATAAATTTCTGTAATTTAATGTCCATTATATACAGTAAATTTCTGTACTTTAATATCTGTTATTTTACAGTTAATTTCTGTAATTTAATGTTTGTTAAATTTAAACTTACCCCTTGCAGATGCCCCTCTAATGACACGAACCGGTGTCTATTGCAAGTAAATTTGCACCGCAAATAAATCAAAAGTGACTCTGAGTAAAGCAAATAAACTCTTAACAGTCAAGGGTCTAGTTATGCATGAATAACGTGATCTGTTTGAGCAAATCACGTCTGGCTCTGTCTTTCAACATCTGCATCTTATGGCCTTATGATCTGTCCAATGTGATTTTTTGCAGTGTTTGATTGAATCGGAATCACGGGACTGATTGTTCTACTCACAAATAAACATATCAGGCATTGACTGCATATTGAAGACAAATAGTAAAATAAAAGTACAGATACACCACTAAAAAAATATACAGTTTTATTTGTATAATTAGTATTATATACATTAATCTGAGTGTTTGAGTGGTAAAAGGATAACAAAAATGGCTTTAAAAAGAGAAGTTTGCTATTGTATGTTATTACCCTCATCTGTCAGCCTTTGCGACTCTTTTGACCCCTTTATCAGCAGCTCATCTGATTAAAGGGGCTCATTTGTTAAGTACAATCAAACACTTTGAAAGCTTTTTGTTGGTGCATTGCTTGGCTTCAACGGCTGAAAAATGCACTGCGCGCCCTTATAAAGCAACCTCAGGTATCATATGTCCTTTCCTTCCGAGGTGCATTCAGATATTAGGCGTCCAGGTATCTGGTGCCCTGGGGCCTTGCAGGATTATAATCCATCCTTGATTGAACAGCGCAAGTATCTGATGAGCCGCAGACACGCCTGAATTATTCAGGGAAACTGAGCTCAGCTGCTTACAGAAACAAATTAGCACGTTTGATCAAGGAATCTGATACGCTGATCTTCATCTCTTAACATGAGGCTTATGTCCTGTATCAAAGATGATCGTTTAAGTGTGTTTTCAAACTGCAGCATATTGATAATAAATAAAACGTGTATATTTTTTTATATCAAATAGATCTGGGGTTCTCAACCTTTTTCACTTTAGGGCCTACTCCTTCTCTGAAAAGTTTTTTGAAGGCCCACGTCGGACATTTTTTCTTAGGCTGACTGGCTAGAGAAAATGCTTATTTTATTTATTTTATTTTAATGCATATATATATATATATATATATATATATATATATATATATATATATATATATATATATATATGCTCTAAAAAAATTTTTGCTCTAAAAAACAGAAATTTACTGTAAAATAACAGACATTAAATTACAGGAATTTTCAGTAAAATACGAAAAATTCAATTACAGAAATTTACTGTAAAATACGGATATTAAATTACAGGAATTTACTGTAAAACAACAGACATTAAATTACAGGAATTTTCTGTAAAATACAGATATTAAATTACAGAAATGTACTGTAAAATTACAGACATTAAATTAGAGGAATTTACTTTAAAATAAATGAAATTAAATTACAGAAATTTACTGTAAAATACGGATATTAAATTACAGGAATTTACTGTAAAATAACATACATTAAATTACAGGAGTTTACTGTAAAATAACAGACATTAAATTACAGGATTTTTTAGTAAAATACGAAAATTAAATTACAGAAATTTACTGTAAAATAAAGGACAATAAATTACACAAATTAACTGTAAAATAACAGACATTAAATTACAGGAATTTTCAGTAAAATACGGATATTAAATTACAGGAATTTACTGTAAAATAAAGGACATTAAATTACAGGAATTTACTTTAAAATAACAGCAATTAATTACAGGAATTTTCAGTAAAATACGAAAATTTAATTACAGGAATTTACTGTAAAATATAGGACATTAAATTACAGGAATTTAATGTAAAATAACGGACATTAAATTACAGGAATTTTCAGTAAAATACGAACAATTAAATTAGAAATTTACTGTAAAATAACAGACATTAAATTACAGGATTTTTTAGTAAAATACGAAAATTAAATTACAGAAATTTACTGTAAAATAACAGACATTAAATTACAGGAATTTACTGTAAAATAACGGACATTAAATTACAGGAATTTACTTTAAAATAACAGTAATTAATTACAGGAATTTTCAGTAAAATACGAAAATTTAATTACAGGAATTTACTGTAAAATATCGGACATTAAATTACAGGAATTTAATGTGAAATAACGGACATTAAATTACAGGAATTTTCAGTAAAATACGAACAATTAAATTAGAAATTTACTGTAAAATAACGGACATTAAATTACAGAAATGTACTATAAAATACGGATATTAAATTACAGGAATTTACTGTAAAATAACGGACATTAAATTACAGAAATTTACTGTAAAATAACGGATATTAAATTACAGAAATTTACTGTAAAATAACGGACATTAAATTACAGAAATTTACTGTAAAATAACGGACATTAATAACAGGAATTTTCAGTAAAATACGAAAATTAAATTACAGGAATTTACTGTAAAATATCGGACATTAAATTACAGGAATTTACTGTAAAATAACGGATATTGAATTACAGGAATTTTCAGTAAAATACGAAAAATTAAATTAGAAATTTACTGTAAAATATGGATATTAAATTACAGGAATTTACTGTAAAATAACGGACATTAAATTACAGAAATTTACTATAAAATACGGATATTAAATTACAGGATTTTACTGTAAAATAACGGACATTAAATTACAGAAATTTACTGTAAAATAACGGATATTAAATAACAGAAATTTACTGTAAAATAACGGACATTAAATTACAGGAATTTACTGTAAAATAACAGACATTAATAATAGGAATTTTTAATAAAATACGAAAATTAAATTACAGAAATTTACTGTAAAATAACGGATATTAAATTACAGAAATTTACTGTAAAGTAACGTACATTAAATTACATAAATTTCAGTTTAATAGGGAGAATTTTTTTTCTTTTTCAAAACATAATAGTTTTAATAACTCATTTGTAATAACTGATTTATTTTATCTTTGCCATGGTGACAGTAAATAATATTTGACTAGATATATATTTTTAAGACACTTTTATACAGCTTAAAGTGGAATTTAAAGGCTTAACGAGGGTAATTAAGTTAACTAGGCAGGTTAGGGTAATTAGTTATTGTATAATGATGGTTTGCTCTGTAGACTATCGAAAACAAATACAGCCTAAAGGGGCTAATAATATTGACCTTAAAATGTTTTATAAAAAATGTAAAACTCCTTTTATTCTAGCCGAAATAAAACTTCCTCCAGAAGAAAAAATCTGTTAAACATCATTTGGGAAATATTAGAAAAAGAAAAATAATTTCCAGTCAACTGGACACAACGCAAGTGTTATGTTGCACAGGTATATTTATAAAATACATTGCATGCATCAAAATATTTTTTTTTCATGCCAAAAAATCTATACAATGCTAAGTAAATATTACCTTCATTCATACATTTGCCTTCGGCTTAGTCCATTATTCATCAGGGGTTACCAATGTGGAACAAACCGACAACTATTCCAGCATATGTTTTACACAGCGGACGGCCATCCAGCTGCGACCCAGTACCAGAAATCTATTTTATAAATTTCCTACTGTAAATATATACTGTAAAAACTTACATTTTGATTAGTAATGTGCATTGCTAAGCACTTAATCTGTTCAATTTTAAAGGTAATTCAATATTTATGGGAGCCCTCAGATTACAGATTTTCTAATAGTTGTATTTGTTTTATTGCCTAGGTGTGTTCTGCGTGGTTCCTCGTTTTGGACAACTCCTAAAGTACTTTCTAACAAAGTGCCTGTAATATTTCCTGGAAACGAATTACTTGTTTTGTTTTTGTCAGTCGTGTTGCTCTTGTGGGGAGTTGGAGGATTTATGCAGCTGTAATAAATTCAGAATTAGACTTAAACACAAAGAGCACAAAGGCCAGTGCTTATGTCTTCCTATTTTAATCTCAAATCCCCAGTCCTGATTTAGACACTGTGAGGTTTTAGTTTGGCGGTTATAACGGCTCAATTCAGTCCTTTGAGAATAAGACCAAGACAGAAAAAATGAAATAGAGCTGAAGTCAAAATGATTAGCTCTCTTATGGAAAATTAATTTTAAAAATTAAATTAAATTAAATTAAATTAAATTAAATTAAATTAAATTAAATTCAACTCTGGGTTCAGTTAAATGAGTAAGATGTTTATTAAAGAGCCTGTTTTTTTTTTTTTTTAACTAATGCAGCTTATAGCTATTTCATGACACAATCAATATAGATATCAAACATATTACATAATAATAATAATAATAACAACTTAAATATTCAATTACACATTATAATAAAAATAAATAGATATAAATTAACTTTAGATTTAAATTAACCTTAACTGTTACCGTCTCACCTTAAGGAGTTTTTACTTTGCTATATGGCAAACAAATCCTAATCTAATCATGACAAACTGTATATTGTTGGAAAGGTCTTAGACGTACATAAGAAATACTTAATAAATATTTTATCTACTTATTTTATTTATTTATTTATTTTTACGTAGGAAGAGTAATACACTGTGAAACCCCAAAAGCTAACTATTTGAGGAAACCAAGCCATTTGAGTTTAAAAACTAATCTATATGAGTACTGTGAACTTACTCTATTTGAGTAAACAAAGCAATTTGAGCACGGTAAAACCCAATAAATGAAGAGAACTCAAACCAAATAAGTCCTGGAAAACCAGCCTGACCTCACGAGGAAACATGAGTATTTTACGTTTTGTCAGTTTAGTGGCTAATTCGTATGAAAATGTACGATTCTAAAAGGGAGGCGAGATACCTAACCCCACCCCTAACCCCAACCGCCATTGGTTGATGAGCAAATCGTACTAAATTGTACGAATTAGATCCTAGGAATTCATACGAATTCGCCACTAAATCAAAAAGTTACGAATTGCCGTGAGATTGCGTTGGTAAAACCCAATAAGTTGCGTCAACTCAAACTGTTTGTGTTGTGTCTGTAGTGGCTAATTCGTACAAATTTGGTCGTACGAAAATTACGATTATAAAAAGGAGGCGTGACACCCAACCCCACCCCTAACCCCAACAGTCAATGGGTGATGAGCAAATCATACTAAATTGTTCGAAGTAGAACGTACGAAATCATACGAATTAGCCACTAAATCAAAAAGTTACGAATTGCCGTGAGATTGCGTTGGTAAAACCCAATAAGTTGAGGCAATTTAAACTGTTTGAGAAAACCGATTGCTACAAACCATTTGAGTTGAAAACCTAACCTATATGATAATGTAAACTTACTCTATTTGAGTAAACGAAGCAATTTGAACATAGTAAAACCCAATAAGTGAAGAGAATTCAAACCATCGGTGTACTGTAAAACCAGTCTGATCTCACGAGGAAACGTAAGTATTTTACTTTTTGTCAGTTTAGTGGCTAATTCGTATGAATTTGGTCGTACGAAAATGTACGATTTTAAAAAGTAGGCGTGACACCCAACCCCGCCCCTAACCCCAACCGTCATTGGGTGATGAGCAAATCATACTAAATTGTTTGAATTACATCGTGCCAATTCATACGAATCAGCCACTAAATTAAAAAGTTACGAATTGCAGTAAGATTGCGTTGGTAAAACCCAATAAGTTGAGGCAATTTAAACTGTTTGAGGAAACCGATTGCTACAAACCATTTGAATTAAAAATGTAATATATATGAGTACCGTGAATTTACTCCATTTAATTGGAAGTAATGAGGTATTTAATTCATTTAATTTATTAACTTTATTAACTCATTACCTTCAACAAAACGCTCTTCAAACGAATAGAATTAACTTTCAGTAAATTTTGAGTTAGGTACACTCATTTCATTTGATAAAGTTGACTCTTGGATTTTACAGTGTAGATTTAAAACTGATTTCCTCCATGCTATAATCTGGGACGGATTGTGGTTTCGGTATTTGTGGTATTATAGTCTAAACATAAAGCAATCACATTCTAGTTTCCATATTTGGTGACTGATTGGTGTAGATATTACAAAGAAACAGTCATTTATTATTTTGCGATAAGAATACTCATCGTTAGGCATTACTTTGCTACAGCAATCCATGTGTAAACATTTTTATATGTTTTTAGAGACTTACTAAAATACCTCCGATTTTGAATTCTACTTTAGAATTTTGAATTTGACGCCTACTTTAGAATTAATGTAAAAAATATGAATACATGTTCCTCAAAACATAGGGGGCGCTCTCATGTTGACGTTATTCTTTGCGTACAAGCGAGCGCAGCCATTTGAATCTCCTTGGCTCGAGACTTCCGCTCTTAATTCATTAATTTTTTATTAATTTCATTAATTTTTAGGCCTTAAAAACAGCGAACATTTGCGAACATTAAAAATGTTCGTATTATATTATTCTGCTTTGTCTGTATAGTCATGAACACACTTGTTTCTAGAGCGAGTAGTTTGACTGTTTCTCTAGTCATTTCTCCCATAAGCAACTGAATCGGACGTTCTAAAACAATCGCAAAAACGAGACGCACACTGAAGAATAACGTCAATAGTCACCAATGGAAACGGTATGCATCTAGTGGTCATATCTGATACTGCACCCAAATAAAAATTTTACCGACGGCTCAATTTCTAAGATATCAACTTTGAAATTTGGAATATATTTCGTTCATATAAAGTGCTCTCAGTATAGAGATCTTTTAAAACATTTCAGCCACACTTTATTTTAATGTACAATAAACGCTATGAACTAATTATTAGCTGAGACTTTTAGATTAACAAACTACTAATTAGCTGCTTAATTATAGTTATTAATATAGTAGTTTTGCTTTGGTTTGTTTCTTTTAGACTATCGAAAACAAATGTATCTTAATTTTGTCCTTAAAATGCTGTTTGAAAAATTAAAAACTGCTTTTATTCTAGCCGAAATAAAACAAATAAGACTTTCTCCAGAAGAAAAAACATGATCAGACATACTGTGAACATTTCCTGAATCTGTTCAACAGCATTTGGGAAGTATTGAATTTATTCAAAGGGGGGCGTATAATTCTATATAATAATATAATATAATAATTAATATTAATATTATATAATAATAATTATAATAATATAATAATTAAATATTAATAAATAATAAAATATAAATAAATAATATAATAATTAAATATTATATTATAATTATAATAATAATTTTGACTTCAACTGTATATATATATATATATATATATATATATACATATACGCATACATATATATGTATGTATGTATATATATATATATATATATATGTATGTATGTATGTATATATATATATATATATATATATATATATATATATATATATATATATATATATATATATATATATATATATATATATATATAAACACACAAATTAATTGTAGTTTTCATATTGGAGGAAGGAATTAAACATTCTATAAATGTAGCTGGGAAAATTGAGAATCCTGCATATTAAATATGAATTAATAATATCAATGCAATGCTCTGAAGTTGTCATTAGAGTTCAAATCAGTTATTTTTTATTGAAATTACCAGCGTCACCTGTTACATCACTTATATGACCTGCACACTATAGACTTTTTGGAAAATCAGTACATTTCCATAATCCCTGAAGATAATGAATTGTTTGGGAACACTTAGTTGTGTTCTAGCGCTGGAAACAGTGGTTGAGCAAGAGACCAGTGTGAATGTCAGCCCGTGATGTGACACAAGCCCACTCCGCTTAAGTCCACCCACGGATGTACAGCACCGCAATCACACCAAACACTTGAACCAGGCCTTCTGACTGTATGTACCCAACACATATAACCACTTACAACATCAATGCACACAAACAAGGCTTATTTATACCACGTGCAGATGTTCAAAAAGTGCCCCCGCACAGCTTATTGCAAGCGTTTACCAGATTAACGTTTATTTTCCTTTCAGTGTATAAATTAGTGGTGGGAAGGGTCACAAAATTGTTAGTTCGGTTTGTATCGTGGCTCTGTGGTCAGGTTTTTTTCAGTTTGATTCAGTTTACGTTGTTAAAAAACACTTAAATATACAGTTGAAGTCAGAATTATTAGCCCCCCTTAGATTTTTTTTGTTTTGTTGCTTTTTTAAATATTTCCCAAATGATGTTGAACAGATTCAGGAAATATTCACAGTATGTCTGATAATATTTTTTCTTCTGGAGAAAGTCTTAGTTGTTTTATTTCGGCTAGAATAAAAGCAGTTTTAAATTTTTTAAACACCATTTTAAGGTCAATATTATTAGCCCCTTTAAGCTAATTTTTTGTTTCGATAGTCTACAAGACAAACATCGTTATACAATAACTTGCCTAATTACCCTAACCTGCCTAGTTTACCTAATTACCCTAGTTATGTTGGCTTGAGAAAGCCAACATACTGTAATGCTACTTAAACTTATTCTTATTATTATTCTTATTATTATTATTATTCCGGCTTCTGACCAAAAAAAAAGCAATCGCTTCTCCTCCCAGGGCTTAGATGCTACAAGCCCCAAATTTGGTCAAAAGCTGTCTACTGCCCATGAGATGGTTGCTGTATGTCCTCATGCCGATAAGATTTGTAGTTTTTGAATTAAAAATGTTTTGAATTAAAAAATTGTAAATATTACAATCGAGTATTTGGGGCATATAAAAAAGTATACAACCCTCAAATTTGGCCAAAAGATGTGCTTTAAATTGAAGATAATTATCATATTTATTTGGTGTAATTATAAATAACAGTTTTCCTATAAATATTTTTTTATATTAAATTTGTTAATTTCAAACCTAAAGCTTGTCAGAGTGTCCACGAGATGGCGCCAGAAGACTATTTTTTGAGCCCTTTGGAATTTTACTGCACCTTTGCACCTTTAAGAGGCACTTTCCCTTTAAGAGGCGGAGATATCCGTGCTGACTGTTTTTGCTCTACAGAAAGTTCGGCTCATTTCAGACGTGCTTGTTACAACATTTGAAGCTGTTTACATTAAAATTTCTCAGCGAAAATACACAAATACAAGTATAATACAACACTATTTAGTGTTCCTTTAAGAGACAGAGAGATCGGTGATCAAAATCGAGTTAAGATTGAACTTAATTCTGGTCATCAGTCATTCATATTATGCTCGCGGTGAACTCCATAAAGCCTAATAAAACTGATCTGGATGCAGAATCATCCGCGTCGGAATCGACCCGCATGCATTTCTGTCTGCTACCCTGTGAGTTTTAAATACATGCCTCTGATGTTGGCAGAAACATAACTTTACTTCGGATATTTCTTTCAAAACAGAATATTCTGTGCCGTGAAAAAGCCTTCTCCTCTACTTGTGATAATGAAAATGAAAGCCATGCGAACATTCACGTATATTATACAATAAACATATTTAATATAAAATCATTCTAACTTTATTTTTAATCTGTATTTTAACCCTCTAAAACAGCTATGTCCTTGCCACAAAACTAATAATCCATCTTCAAAACCTACAATTTCTTTCCATTCGGTCCGGTCGGACCTGAACGTCTTTATACCGTTGTAATCACGTGTAAATTCTAACAAAGACAATGTTTGCACTTTTTAAATCACATTTTATTTATTGTGCAAAAATAAAACATCCAAACAGCATCATAACCAATAAAAACACACAGCAAAGAAAATGTATTTTAAAATAGTGAATATATATACATACAATGTATGAAGATTTTTTATATCCCCTTAATATGCTCTGCTGTTGCTGCATCAATTTCTCTCTGTAACGTCTGGATTGCAATTTACACTGCAATGTTCACAATTTATTTTTATGGGGGGAAAATCCAAACAGTATTATAATGTTTTAAAGCAAAAATGTTAAGAACAATTATTTACAAACAGTGAAAATAAAGTGTGTGTATATACATATATATACATACAGTTGAAGTCAGAATTATTAGCTCCCCTGTTTATTTTTTCCCCAATTTCTGTTTAATGGAGGGAAGATTGTTTCAGCACATTTCTAAGCATAATAGTTTTAATAACTCATTTCTAATAACTTCTTTATTTTATCTTTGCCATGATGACAGTAAATAATATTTGACTTGATATTTTTCAAGACACTTCTATACAGCTTAAAGTGACATTTAAAGCCTTAACTAGGTTAATAAGGTGAACTAGGCAGGTTAGGGTAATTAGGCAAGTTATTGTATAACGATGGTTTGTTCTGTAGACTATCAAAAAAAAATTGCTTAAAGGGGCAAATAATTGTGTCCCAAAAATAGTTTTTAAATAATTAATAACTGCTTTTATTATAGCCGAAATAAAACAAATAAGACTTTCTCAAGAAGAAAAAATATTATGAGACATACAGTGAAAATTTCCTTGCTCTGTTAAACATAATTTAGGAAATATTTAAAAAAGGGAAAAAAAAATCAAAAGGGGGTTAATAATTCTGACTTCAACTGTATATATGTATGTATATATATACATACATATATATATATATATATATATATAACACATACACACATTTATGGTTAGGATTATAAGGATTATTTCTTAATCCCCCTTTTATGTTAGCAAAAACATAAGTTTACTTCAGATATTTCTTTCAAAACAATATTCTGTGCCGCAAAAGAGCCTTCTCCTCACTTGTGATAATGACAATGAAAGCTAAGCTTTTGCCTATGCTGTACCAAAAAAATTTATAAAATCACCCAGGTGATGACAACTAAATATTACGATTATAACATTGTGTTAGTGGCCAGTGGGGTGGAACAACGTCATTGGTCAGAATTAACCATGTGATGAAGACGACCTAATATTGTATTTAATGCGATTTTCTTCCTGTAAACTGTATATAACTATATAACTATAACTATATATATAATGCTGCAAATTACTGTAAATTGACTGTACTCTATATTAACTGCAAAAATTATAAGACTGATTAAATAAAAGACAAATTAACTAAATGCATGTGCTATTGTTTCATTAGTATTTTAATTTAATATTTTTCTTTATATGATATTTATTATAATGTAATTTTGTTCAGATTATAATATATACTATAAATACTAACTATACTATAGTGATCTGCATTAAACAACCTGAACAAATCAGTCCTCTCTCTCTCTCTCTCTCTCTCTCTCTCTCTCTCTCTCTCTCGATTTGATCAAAAATGTAAATGAGGCCTTCCGATTAACAGTCCAGTGGACCCTAGCAACAGCCTAGAAACCACTCAGAACACCCTAGCAACTACCTAGGAATGCCTTAGCTACACCTTAGCAACCGCCTAGCAACCACTTATCAACCGCTGTGCTTCCTGCCAACTGCCTTCGAGTCCCCGGCGCAGTCACGTTGGCTTTCTCAAGCCAACATCAAAGTTCGTCAACGAACTTTAGGTTCTAGTTAAGCCTTAAAATGTCACTTTAAGCTGTATAAAAGTGTCTTGAAGAATATCTACATTGTAAAAAAACTGTCATTTCACATTATAATCAAAACTTCGTAAAAAGACAAATAATCTCTCTAAATTCACAGTTTGACTTTAATTTTAGGTACTTTATTATTAAAGACAAATTACTGATATTTGTGTTTTTTATACAGGGAAATTACAGTATTACTTTTATAGCATTTTTCTGTTATTTTAAATTCTATTCAAAAGTTCGTAAAAATTACAAACAATGTCTGTAAATTAACAGCTTGACTATTATTTTATGTACTGTATAATTAATGACAAATTACAGCAATTTGTCTGTCTTATACAATAAAATTGTCGTATTATTTACAGTGTTTTTTCCAGTTTTTTTTAAGTACATTTAAAATTACGTAAAATTAAAGTAATTGTAATTACTTGCTCTGTAAAAAAGGTCAAATGATCAAATGAAACAAAACCCATAAAATTCCTTCATTCATTTTCTTGTCGGCTTAGTCCCTTTATTAATTTAGGGTCGCCACAGCGGAATGAACCGCCAACTTATCCAGCAAGTTTTTACGCAGCGGATGATTTAGCCTACCCAATTCTCCTGTACCGCATGTCTTTGGACTGTGGGGGAAACCGGAGCACCCGGAGGAAACCCACGCGAAGGCAGAGAGAACATGCAAACTCCACACAGAAACGCCAACTGAGCCAAAGTTCGAGCCAGCGACCTTCGTGCTGTGAGGTGATGGCACTACCTACTGCCCCACTGCCTCGCCCAAAACCCATAAAATTACGGTAAAATTTCTTTGTTAAAAATGAAGTGCAAAATATAATAAATCCACAGATATTTTCATTAAAATGTTTACAGAAAAACACTTATTTTACAGACTTTTTCAAGATTATTACGATCAAATCCATTTAATAAAGTTACACACTAAGAGTCCTATCATACACCCGGCGCAGTGTGGCGCAAGGTGCAGCGCAATAGTGTTTTGGTAGTTTCAGCTTGGCGCAAGAGTGGTTTTGAGGCGTTGCGCTACGCTGTTTAAATAGCAAATGCATTAGCGCTCATATGTGCGCCCATAGGCGTTCTGCTCTAAAAAGGAAGGCATTCTGAGGCGGACCGCTGGCGCGTTGCTATTTTGAGAAACTATAATAGATTTTTCATTAGATCAAAACTAACCCGGTCTAAACTCCAGCGCAGAGTTGCACCTCGCTTACACACTGCTTAATACACACAAGAGAGAAATAGGCAAATATCTTTACATATGAAAAAACTTAAATATTAAGGATATATATAGGATATAATAAGAATAGATATAGAATATAAATATAAAGGATTAAAATATTACAAAACACATTATTTTCTAGCCTACATAAATATGAAAAATCACTGCTTTTATGTCTTCTTCATCTCGGGAGGCTTTTTCAGTTCATTCATAACAATTTGCTTCTGTATAATGTTATTATTATTAGCAGTCTATACAGTATAGACTGTGGGATGAAGGGAAATAGTGGAGCAAAAGCACGGATTCAGCACTAAAATGGACTCAAATAAAAGTACACATTTTTAAAACTACTTAGTGAAGTACAGTTCCTGAGAAAAGCTACTCAGTTACAGTATTTTGAGCATGTGTAATTAATCACTTGACACTTGTTTTGTATGGAAATGAAATGGGATTGTTTAATAAAGCAAAAACGCCTGCCAGTGGTTAATATAAATGGAAGGAGAGTGTTGTAATTTAGATATGGCACCATAGCACATGTCCAATTAATAATCCGGTGATTGTGATGGGTGGTGTTGAGTTGAAAGAGCCGGACGGATCCCTTCAGAGGGGGATTTTACATTCAGCCGGTCTTCTGCTTTTGTTCAGACCCATGGGGAAGTAGCTAAATATTTTTATGCAGCAAACAAGCCGTATTATAAAAAATTTGATTTGTACAGAGAAGATCTTGTGCATCGAAAATAATTACAATTTAGACAAGAAGGAATTATTCACATATTTGCGTAATAGCTATCTAGCATTATTCACTTTTATATTGAAGCTACTGTATCTATAATTTTACACATATTTACATAGGAACTATCCATAATTATTCACAGACTTACATAGGAACTATCTAGAATTATTCCCAGATTTATATAGGAACTATCCAAAATTATTTACAGATTTACATAGGAACTATCCAAAATATTTACAGATTTACATAGTAACTATCTAAAATTATGTATATAGGAACTATCCAAAATTATTTAAAGATTTACATAGGAACTATCTAGAATTACTGACAGATTTACATAAGAGCTATCTAAAATTATTCACAGACTTACATGGGAACTATCTAGAATTATTCACAGATTTATATAGGAACTATCTAAAATTATTCACAGATTTAAACAGGAACTGTCTAATATTATTCACAGATTTACATATGAACTATCTAAAATTATTCACAGACTTGCATATAAACTATCTTGAGTTATTGACAGATTTACATAAAAACGATCTTGAATTATTCACTGATTTACATAGGAGCAGTCTAGAAGTATTCTCAGATTTACATAGGAACTATCTAGAATTATTTTATATATTTACATAGGAGCTAGAATTATTTACAGATTTACATAGGAACTATTTAGAATTATTTACAGATTTATGTAGGAGCTATCTAGAATTATTCACAGATCTGCATAGGAACTATTTGGAATTATTCACAGATTTACATAGGAGCTATATAAAATTATTCACAGATTTACATAGGAACTATCTAAAATTATTCACAGATTTACTTAGGAACTATCTAAATTTTTAGTCACAAAATTAAATAGGAACTATCTAGAATTATTCACAGATATACATAGGAACTATCTAGAATTATTCACAGATTTGCATGGGAGCTAGAATCATTCACAGATTTACTTAGGAACTAACTAATATTTTTGTCACAGAATTAAATAGGAACTATCTAGAATTATTCACAGATTTACATAGGAACTATATAGAATTATTTACAGATTAACATAGGAGCTATCTAGAATTATTCACAGATCTGCATAGGAACTATTTAAAAAATATTCACAGATTTACATAGGAGCTATCCAGAATTATTCACAGATTAATGATAGGAGCTATATAAATTATTTACAGATTTACATAGGAAATATATAAAATTATTCACAGATTTAAGTAGGAACTATATAGAATTATTTACAGATTTACATAGGGACTATATAGAATTATTTACAGATTAATATAGGAGCTATCTAGAATTATTCACAGGTCTGTATAGGAACTATTTAAAAAATATTCACAGATTTACACAGGAGCTATCCAGAATTATTCACAGATTAATGATTGGAGCTATATAAATTATTCACAGATTTACATAGGAACTATATAAAATTAATCACAGATTTAAGTAGGAACTATAGAATTATTTACAGATTTACATTGGAGCTATCTAGAATTATTCACAGATCTGCATAGGAATTATTTAGAAATATTCACAGATCTGCATAGGAACTATCTAGAATTATTCACAGATTTAAATAGGAACTATCTATAATTATTCACAGATTTATATAGTTACTATATAGAATTTTTTTACAGATTTACATAGGAGCTATTTAAAATTATTCACAGATCTGCATAGGAGCTATTTAGAAATATTCACAGATTTACATAGGAGCTATCTAGATTTATTCACAGATCTGCATAGGAACTATTTAGAAATATTCAGAGATCTGCATAGGAACTATCTAGAATTATTCACAGATTTATATAGGAACTATCTATAATTATTCACAGATTTATATAGTTACTATATAGAATTATATACAGATTTTCATAGGAGCTATCTGAAATTATTCACAGATCTGCATAGGAACTATTTAGAAATATTCAGAGATCTGCATAGGAACTATCTAGAATTATTCACAGATTTATATAGGAACTATCTATAATTATTCACAGATTTATATAGTTACTATATAGAATTATATACAGATTTTCATAGGAGCTATCTGAAATTATTCACAGATCTGCATAGGAACTATTTAGAAATATTCACAGATTTACATGGAGCTATCTAAAATTATTCACAGATTAATGATAGGAGCTATCTAAAATTATTCACAGATTTACATAGGAACTATCTAAAATTATTCACAGATTTAAATAGGAACTACCTAGAATTATAAACATACTGTATTTACTTAGGAACTATCGAGAATCATTTACTGCTGTTATATTAGTTGTACAGTGTATTTAATGTGCTTGTGAAATGTAAAATTAAACTGAAGATACAGCATGCAGCAGCCATCGTTTCAGCAATATCTGTTTCACATTCATCACCCAACACCCTTTTCAACACGCTCTCTTTCTATCCATCTTTTCCACTTCTCTACAGCAGACTGATAATACTTCAAGCGGCCCTGATGGCCATCCGCTTATATTGCTTATTAGGTAAAGCCAACGCTGCTTAAAGCCAGTGCTTTAAAGTGTGTATTCCTGACAGAGTGTAGTTCTCGCTTAACACAGAGCACACATGTGACATGTCATTCTTTCAGGCAGAGATTATCTACACTAATGCACAGTGCATACATTGTGTGGAGTACACATCACACATGAATTAATGCTCCACACACATACCGCATGCACACGCATGCACATACAGATGCAATGATGTTTGTAGTGCACAGACTGTATAACTCTATTCCTAAAGCCAACCCTCATGCAATCTGATTGTTTACATTTCCATGTGTGATTTATAAGCCGTTTTCTGAAAAAAAAAAAAATGTCCCCACAAGGTCATAATGCACCGGGATTGCTATATTCATAGCCTAAATGCAATCTTTAAAAATAAACAGAGCGCATCAATGAAAACAATCTATGTTTTGTAGCATATAGAGCATGAAAAAGCTGCGGTCTGAGTACTGATCCTTGCAGTACTTCATACTGAACTTGCTGCTATAAATCCTAAGTATGGTTTGACCCATAAAAAAGTGGCGCTATAAAAAGTAGCGCGTTATTTAGCATAGCATTAAGTTCGCGTTTAATAGCAGTGGAGTTACACTGCTTTTAAATGGTCTACACTAGTGGTCCCCAACCCCCGGGTTGGTCCGTGGATCACTTGGTACCAAGAATTCGTGAATTATTTCTGTTTTTTATTATCTGAGTCTGAACGATGTTTTATTTTGAAAAATGGCCATATTCTCTCGGTTATATCTTGGTCACTTGAGCGCCGAAATTAAACCCACAAGCAGCAAAACGAGTAAGAAACAGACGTCTGAAGATAGCTTCTTTGGAAAGGGCTAAAGGCCCAGTGAAGGATCTACGAACTGCCAAGGAATAAATCCAACGCAATCTTACGGCAATTCGTAACTTTTTGATTTAGTGGCTAATTCGTACGATCTAATTCGTACAATTTAGTACGATTGGCTCATCACCTAATGACTGTTAGGGTTAGGGGCGGGGTTGGGTGCCACGCCTCCTTTTTAAAATCGTACATTTTCAACTGAACTCGTGCGAATTCATACGAAGTAGCCACTAAACTGACAAAACGTAAAATACTTACGTTTCCTCGTGAGATCAGGCTGGATAAATCGGCCACCCATTTGTCAACAAATCAGGTGAATCCAGCATGTCTGTGCATGAAGATTAACTGCTGGGATCGCAAATTACAGCGGGGGCTGTTTACGTATTGCGTCTTTACCACACACGAAAAGTTCGTTATTTGCTATGGAGGCGCACCACTTGCGTGTTGAAGACATCTACACCTTTCAGAATGCCGCAAGCGCACCGCGAGTCACGTGACAAGAATATAAACAAGAAAACATACAATTCGGTCGACTAATTATATCAGACAAACACAGGGAGCCACTCGTACACTCGGCCCAATAAGGTGTAAGATGTGTTAGTTGCAATGTGTTGCTATTTTCAGACCAGCGCAATCCTAATTTTCACAAATTTCGCCTTGTTTAATTAATCTATTTGCGCCACTTTGTGGACTCATGGGTGTTTTGGTCTATAAAGTAGGTGTGCTAAGGCGCATTGCTGGATCATTGATATTTTGAGGAACTAAAATAGACTGCGCAATTCACGTCTAAAGTCTTAAGTGCGTTAGTTGTGCACCTTGCTTACACATGGCTTAAAACACACAGGATGTACAGCAAAACACAAATATCTTTAGACTCTGCGCTTAGATCATTAAAATAGAGCCCAGAACATTTAAATACTGCAGTACGGTAACCACGGTAAAATTGTCAAGCGTTGACCGGTCCGTGGTGATAAAAAAGTTGGGGACCACTGGTCTAGACCCTGACTGATTCCTTTTCTTGCAGGTACAATGGATTTTCTTGTGAGAACAAACGTAGTCATAATCCTTTTTGTAGTATTTTTGACAGGCGGGTTTTAAACTTGTAGGCTACTAATTAACTAGAATCAAGTTTTAATTTTTAAGTTTTTGCCAAGTATTGTAAAATATTGATGAATTTACAATACCAGAAGGAGTTAATTAAGAAAATTTAATAAATAATAATAATAATAAATAAACCATCTTTTTATGGCCCTCACTTTTTGACATAGAGATTGTCAAGCTAGAACAAAAATGAC
>NC_133179.1:71505000-71520000 GCF_049306965.1 Danio rerio | reverse complement strand
CTTTCAGATTTAAAGGGCCAGCATAGCACCATACCCCCGTAAGTGGTTTCGTTTGAAAGCGTAGAATCTATATTTTATGCACATATGCATCACTTTGGTTTTTATTCTACTGTACTAAAGTTATTTACACTTAAATACACAGTATTTTGGATACCCGAGCTGGGTATTGAACATTGTTTCATTTTCATATGGTTCATATATGACACATGTACAAGTTATAGCTCAAATGAAAGCTCTTGCCGGTGCTCATACGGTTCTAGCATTCTTTGTACTGAATTATATTCATATGCCAAACAGTTGCCCAATGAATCGCGGTGTTTCCATGGCGCAGAAGTGAAAACAATACATTTATGATCAATAAGCAGCCCCAGATAGCACAGACAGCTGTCATCTCTTACCTTATGCTGTGCGCTTCAGGACCGTTTCTCCTCTGTTTTTGAGGTGATGTGCATAAGTAATCCTTTTACATGTCTGACGTGGCCCAAACACAGTGAATTATGTTTGATCAAACAAAAGAATAGTGAAATATGAAAACAATGATCGCTCCCTGTGGCTTGTACAGCACCTCTCATCAGTTGGAATGCAATAACTTTTGCATAGATCATGGTGGAGACATTTTTCTTTTTGCCTATGATTACAGACATGTGCAGGAACCACCAAAATTAATTACAGCACGCTAGACCACACAGAACCTAAAAGGTACACTTTTAAAATTGAGTTTATACAAAAAAATACAAAAAGCGCCTCTTTTTTTAGGTGTTTATTATAACACAGACAACATATACAGTTATTTTAAACACTTTCAATAGTGTTTTATGAAAACTCAAAGGGTTTTCTTTAAAATGATACCAAATTTTTCCATTTGAACCTCTTCATGTGGATTTGGGAAGCTTTTAAATTAGGGTCGGCAAAATCCAGGCGGAAATCCCTAAATAACAGCCGTTTAACTGGTAAATGAATGTGTTTAATAGGAAGCTCTACAGTATTATATTTGTGCATATACATTATATTAGTCCGTACTGAAGCCAAATATGGAACTAATCTAACAAAATAACTTACGATAATGCTCCAAAAACTGGCACACCCAAATTAATATGCTAGGGACAAATATTAAATTTAAAAACATGTAAAAAGAGCAAAAATTCAAGAGAAACAAGATTTGATTAAAGTTTGTAGTTTTATTTTCCAATATTTCGCATGAATTCAATTGTATTATTTTTCTATTTCTAAATATGTTCGGTGACTAGAAATATTATTTTATTAAACATATCTGTTTAATAAATCTGTTGTGTTCAAATGCACCAAAATATTGGACATATATTCACTGAGAAATGGATAAAATGATTATCAAAAAATATATATATAAAAAAAGAAAAAAAAATTAAAAGGGGGGCTAATAATTCTGAGAACTGTATTGTGTGTGTGTGTATATAATGTATATATATATATATATATATATATATATATATATATATATATATATATATATATGAGCAATATCACACGAGTAGCAATGCGATATGTCTGTATATCAGCACTGGTGGGAGGCGTGCGTTGCCTTAGCATCCCACCAGTGCTGATATACAGCCATATCGCACTGCTACTCGTGTGATATTGCGTTTATACAACAGTTCGACAGCACAATCTTGTATATAAAAAGAAAATCAAACACGGAGAGTCTATAACCCTTTTGTACCAGGAACTACTTTTTTCCGCCATTCATTCACATTTACAGCTGACGTCAAAACAGCAGAAGCCGTTACTAATTCACCAACGTCACTTTAGAGCTAGCGTTTGAATGATTCTCTATTGCGTAATGTCTAAGGTGATGACAAAACACTGATTTCGCTCACATTTTAAGATTATAAGGCTGAACGTGACATGAAAATCTACAGTATTTCTCTTTTGGCGTCGGCATTGTGACGCATGCCAGGTGTCCCGCGTTTACCTGGAGACTTTAAGGAATGAAAAAAGAAGACAGAAACTATTTCGCTCTTCCTATTGGCCTTTATGCGTTTCTTCCAAGACACTCAAACATCCGTCACGAAATAAAATGTTACATTATTGAAATAAAAAAATTGATACAGCGGTGGAGCGACCATCACACACTTCCCAGAGCTCACCAGAACTTAACTGAGCTCCCATACATGCGTGCTTACATCTAAAAGGTAAAACAACCACAGAAGAAGTCCTCTTAAAGGGGATATTCATACACAGTACATATCAAACATTAAGCGGCCGTTCCAATATCACAATTAATAACCTCGAAAAAAGCAGCGCAATCACTACCAGACTGCTGCTGTGTTTGCGATAAGGAGGGACGAGGCTGAATCCAGCTTCTTATTGGCAGCTTCTTATTGACTCTATTCGGTTCACCTTAAAAAACGCGAGGCTCCTGTTTTTCAGCTTCGCGCTCCAGAAAACACAACAGTTTTAATCTAAGCAAGGGCTTAATATGCGGTCCTGGCGCAATCTTGTGGATAGACAACGTCAACCGTCTTTGGTCTACTACACTATGGCAGGCTAATGAGCTCTCTCAGAAATTGTAAATATTTTAAAATAGGCACTATTCTTACAAATAAACGGCATAGTTGCAATCTAAACGACTACATTCTCGACTAAAAAAGCCTCAAAAGTACATTTTGTTTTCTAATAGCAGTAATATTTGTCAAACTGAAGTGTCTGCTTGTTGCTGGCTGTATGTGGGCGGAGTAATACACAAAGGGTAAAGAGGCTGTACGGATGCTGATATTACTTAAATATATCACAGCTATCAGCAAATCAGATTCGAGAACCAGACAGAACTGTTGTATAAATATATGTATATATATATATATATATATATATATATATATATATATATATATATATATATATATATATATATATATATATATATATATATATATCGTGCACCCCTCAAATACCTCATTTAAAACATTGTGTTTTATAGGAAGCTCTACAGTATTATATGGAGCTAATCTAACAAAATAGCTTACGATGACGCTCCAAAACTAGTAGACCCGAATTTATACGTTAATATAAATATTTAATGTAAAAAGAGCAAAATTCAAGACAAACAAAAAATGTATAAAATTTTGTCCTAATTTTGTACTTTGTCGTTTTATTTTCCAATATTTCTCATGATTTTAATTGTATTATCTTTCTATTTGTAAGTATATTTCAATTTAGCTGTAATTGTAAATGCAGCAAAATACATTACATATATTCACCGAGGAATGGGGTGTACTTATTTATGTTGAGAACTACATATACAATTGAAGTCAGAATTATTCGCCCCCCTTTGATTTTTTGGTCTTTTTTAAAATTATTTCCCAAATGATGTTGGGAAATGTTCACAGTATGTCTGATAATATTTTTTCTCCTGGAGAAAGTCTGATTTGTTTTATTTCGGCTAGAGTAAAAGCAGTTTTTAATTTTTTAAACACCATTTTAAGGTCAATATTATCAGCACCTTCAAGCTATTTATTTTTCGACTGTCTACAGCACAAACCCTCATTACACAATAACTGTATATCACAGAAAAATGCTAACATGAAAATGCTAGTATTACATAAGAGATACGCCTTTAGCGGTACGGCTTTATATGCTGCTGGAAAACTGTGTCTCATCCTTCAGACTGCATTATATTATCCTCCAAACGTGAACTGCGCAGGGGAAAAGCATCTCTTACAACAACTTTAATAATAGCAGTGATAGATGCTGCAAGTTATGTAAATATCATTTGGAGTGAAAAACCTGCAGTAATAATAATAAGTCAAGATTCTCTACCCATTTACTTACGCTTCAATATTATACACTTGCACTGTTCATTCTCATGATTTGCTGAGGGATGGAAAACATCCCTGAGCTTAAGCCAGGGGTGGCCAACCGTGTTCCTACAGAGCCACCTTCCTGCAGATTTCAGTGGCTACCCATATTAAACACACCTGAACCAATTAATTAGGACCTGAAGACCACGTGATAATTACCGGCAGGTGTGTTTGATATGGGTGGCAACTGAAATCTGCAGGAAGGTGGCTCTTTAGGAACAGGGTTGGCCACCCCTGGCTTAATCGGTAGGGTTGATGTGGGGGAAAGTGTTCACAAATGACTATCACTGATACTTGTGTGCTTGTTTTTTAGTGGTTGAGCTTTATAACGTTACTGTGGGGCTGGTTTAAGGTTGCTAGAGAGTATATCTTTTAAAAAAATGACAATTACTTTTATTTAGGGGCATCTCTGGTGGTTAGCGTTGTGGCTTCACAGCAAGAATGTTGCTGGTTTGAGTCCCGGATGGACCAGTTGGCATTTCTGTGTGGAGTTTGCATGTTCTCCCCGTGTGGGCGTGGGTTTCCTTCGGGTGCTCCGGTTTCCCTCACAGTCCAAACACATTCAACACATAGTGTTTGAGTTTTGCGTGTCATTGGTGGCAATTAGTGACCTTAGTTTAAGTTGTTTGCTAGGAAATACTTTAGCATACTCTTAAATGGAGATGTAAATGTGTCCAAACTTGGTCCTGGAGGGCAGGTGTCCTGTGTAACCCCACCGGTTCTACACCACCCAACCCGCTCTAAGCTGGTATCGAACCGGCGACCTTCCGCATGGGAGTCAGGTGCTCTAACAAGGAGGCTAAAGACCATGACCTCTAGCGATTGTCACTAGAGCACCTTTAGAGGTCAGAGGAGTGAGGTTTACCTGCACAGCACACACTAGCTGGCCTCCGTTACACTCATCCCCCTAAACCTCACTCCCATCCGGGCACAACACCAATGTAACCCCTCTGGTCCTACACCACCCAACCCGCTCCGAGCTGGTATCGAACCAGCGACCTTCCGCATGTAAGTCGGGTGCACTACCAAGGAGGCTAAAGACCATGGCCTTTAGCATCTGTCGCTAGAGCACCTTTAGAGGTCAGAGGAGTGAGGTTTACCCGCACAGCACACACTAGCTGGCCTCCGTTACACCTGCAAAGTTTAGTTCCAACCCCAATCGGACACACCTGGGCTAGCTAATCAAGGTCTTACTAGGCTTTCTAGAACAGCGGTGGCCAACCGTGTTCCTGGAGAGCCACCTTCCTGCAGATTTCAGTTGCTACCCATATCAAACACACCTGCCTGTAAGTTCCCAAAGTTTTCAGATGCGACCCCCAAAATTACCCCTTATATATAGTTATAAACATACAAACTTAGGAACTACATAAACAAGCTAACTGACAACACAAGAAAAGCACAACAGTCTAACAATTATTTATATTTTTTATACGTCATTTAATGAGAATTGTGAGTGCAATGTTTACTGCACGAAATTATTCTTGGTTTAATTTTGGAGGCCACGACTTGGAGATCGTCCTTTATGTTCAGTCGTGGCCTTTATTTTTAGTGCGTGCGAGTGCTGTCAAAGTTTTACATTGTCCCGTAACAGCAGCTGCAACTAACGCTATTGCTGTGACATTAATCTAGCACAGGGGTTTTCAAACGTTTAGTTTAGTACCCTCCCTGTGCAAACACAGCCTGATCTCACGAGGATCGAGAGTGGCTGATTCTTACGAATTCGAACGAGTTCAGTCATGCGAAAATGTACGATTTTAAAAAGGAGGCGTGGCACCTAACCCCACCGCTAATCCCAACTGTCATTGGGTGATAAGCAAATCGCACTAAATTGTACAAATCAGATCGTACGAATTCATATGACTTAGCCACTAAATCAAAAAGTTACGAATTGGCGTGAGATTGTGTTGGCAAACATCATTCACATATTACTAGCTATGTTTAAAGTGCGTAGCATTAATTACATTGAAGTGAAGTTTATTTATAGACTAATTTAATTAGATTCATGTGGCCAGCGTCTAAGGACAACATTATTTTGATGTCTAATAACGATGTGAAATGACGTTAATTTTAAGTTGTTAGAAAGTGACCAAAATCCAACGTCAAGCCAACATGTTAAACCAACGTCATATTGACGACAAATACTGACATTTATTCATCAGGTATGGCAACTAAAATCCAACGTCTGATAGACGTCATAGTGATAACGTCCACACAACGTAAAGCTGTAACATCATTTGACGTTGATAATTGGTTGATTTTAAGTTGTGTTGGAAAGCGCCCAAAATACAACGTTGAGCCAACATCTTAAACTAACGTCGTATTGACGTCAAATACAGATATTTATTCATCAGGTATGGTGACCAAAATCCAACGTCATAATGGTAACATCTACACAATGTCAAGCTGTAACATCATTAGACGTTGATATTCGGTTGATTTTAGGTTGCATTGGTAAGTGACCAAAATCCAACGTCAAGCCAACATCTTAAACCAACGTCACATTGACGTCACATACTGACATTTATTCATCAGGTATGGCGACCAAATTCTAACTTCATAGTGGTAACGTCCACACAACGTCAAGCTGCAACATCATTAGACGTTGATATTTGGTTGATTTTAGGTTGTGTTGGAAAGTGACCAAAATCTAACGTTAAGCCAACATCTTAAACTAACGTCACATTGATGTCAAAATACAGATATTTATTCATCAAGTATGGCAACCAAAATCCAACGTCTGATAGACGTCATAGTGGTAACGTCTACACAATGTCAAGCTGTAACAGCATTAGACGTTGATATTTGGTTGATTTTAGGTTGTGTTGGAAAGTGACCAAAATCTAACGTTGAGCCAACATCTTAAACTGACGTCAAATTGACGTTTAATACTGACAATTATTCATCAGTTATGGAAACCGAAACCCAATGTCTTATAGACATCATAGTGGTAACGTCCACACAACGTCAAGCTGTAACATCATTTGACGTTGATATTTGGTTGATTTTAAGTTGTGTTGGAAAGAGACCAAAATCTAACGTTAAGCCAACATCTTAAACCAACGTCATATTGACGTCAAATACTGACATTTATTCATCAGGTATGGTGACCAAATTCTAACGTCATATTGGTAACGTCCACACAACGTCTAGCTGCAACATCATTAGACGTTGATATTTGGTTGATTTTAGGTTGTGTTGGAAAGTGACCAAAATCTAACGTTGAGCTAACATCTTAAACTGACGTCAAATTGACGTTTAATACTGACAATTATTAATCAGTTATGGCAATCAAAACCCAACGTCTTGTAGACATCATAGTGGTAACATCCACACAACGTCAAGCTGTAACATCATTTGACGTTGATATTTGGTTGATTTTAAGTTGTGTTGGAAAGAGACCAAAATCTAACGTTAAGCCAACATCTTAACCAACGTCACATTGATGTCAAAATACAGATATTTATTCAAGTATGGCAACCAAAATCCAACGTCTGATAGACGTCATAGTGGTTACGTCTACACAATGTCAAGCTGTAACATCATTAGACGTTGATATTCGGTTGATTTTAGGTTGCATTGGTAAGTGACCAAAATCCAACGTTAAGCCAACATCTTAAACCAACGTCACATTGACGTCACATACTGACATTTATTCATCAGGTATGGCGATCAAATTCTAACGTCATAGTGGTAACGTCCACACAACGTCAAGCTGTAACATCATTTGACGTTGATATTTGGTTGATTTTAAGTTGTGTTGGAAAGAGACCAAAATCTAACGTTGAGCCAACATCTTAACCAACGTCACATTGATGTCAAAATACAGATATTTATTCATCAAGTATGGCAACCAAAATCCAACGTCTTATAGACATCATAGTGGTAACGTCCACACAACGTCAAGCTGTAACATCATTAGACGTTAATAATTGGTTGATTTTCGGTTGTGTCTGTCAATCTGATGCCATGTCGATGTCTGCTGGGAAGTCCACAGATTTCGAACATCTTTCAAAACATCTTCATTTGTGTCAACGTATAAAGGTTTGTAACCAACCGAGGGCGCCTAAACAGTGAGTACATTCTCATATGTGGGTGAACAATCCCTTTAAGCTGAGTTCTGAATGGATGGTTTTATAGTACAATGACCTCTCATATGTCAGGAGATAAAGGGAGATTTCTCAATCCATGACCCCTTTAAAGGTATTATAGTGCGCATGTGAGGGATGAAGACATGCACGTTTCCAAAGAGTCATGCATGAAGAATAGGACTGATGGCGAATTAAAAAGGCGATGTACCGCAGTACCTGCACGCTGCAGGTCAGAAGTGTTTTCAGCAAGTGAGCGCGGCGTGCGAGTGTGTCCTCTGTGCATCAGGCCTTCTGCATATGCTGCGCGGGATTACGCTGATCCAACTTAATACTTAAGACTAAGGCATCATTCATAACTACAGCCACCATCTGGCACCGCTGCCCACCCGCCACAGCCCACCGGATTAACTTTGAGGAAGACTCTCTAATACTGCAGATGGGTCAGCATCAGGCGTGCGCCGCTCGGGTGGGATTCCCGACACACCCATGACTAAGTGCTTTAATTGCGGCCGCGGGCGCTGCACTTATCCTCCGCAAAAAAATCAAATCAAATGGTGCGGATCTACACGGACAGAGACGCTGAGAGTTTGCTGGACATCGAGTCAAAGGACAGAGGGAGTGCTGTGTGTTGTTGCAGGATTGAGACGTAAAAGGCTGAGCATCGTTTCGTTTAGTTTGGCTCCAGATTAAACGGTTCCTGTTAATTGTTTTGCTCTAGATTAAAGCAAGCGGAGGCTGTGTTTTCCCAAACTGTGGAACATCGCTGAAATTGAGATCTGTGGACACTTTAAAAAAAAAAAAAAAGCAGATGAAAACTTCAAACTCGCCAGTGTCTGAATTGTGTGTATGACGCATGTTTTGCTTCTGATTTGCACTTTTAGCTGTTAAATGTGCTTTGTTTGTCTTTTAGTCCTCATTTTACAGTTTGTTTGTGATTCTTGCTCTTAAAATTAATTAGAAAATAAATTATATAGAATTTTCCAGTACCATGTTGCGACTGGAAGGGCATCCGCTGCGTAAAACATGTGCTGGAATAGTTGGCGATTCATTCCGCTGTGGCTTATAGTCTTCTTCTATAAGCTTTTGTTGAAATTTTTTTTTTTTTTTTTTGGAGCAATATTTGTTTACAATGCAGAATATAAATTACATTGTCAATGAAAAAGAGATACGAGAGAGAAAGACAGAAAAAGAACATGATATAAACTTGAGGGTAAGACATTTAAGAATCAAGAACAGTACATAAATTAAAGTCATTACAAAATGAAATAGTTCTGTTTGCTTTCTTATTTTTAGATAATGAAATTAATTGTATATACTGACTAAATTCTTGCAAAAACACAGGAAAATATGGTTTAGTATTAGTAAATTTGGATTTGTGGATATGGAGTTTACAAAGAAAATAAATTAAATTTATAACAAAACAAGCGTTTCTCTTAGTAGGGGCAGATTCATAATAACCAAAAATTATTTCTTTAAAAGTAACAGAAACATCTTGTTGTATATTATCATTAATAAATAATCCAATATGTTTCCAAAATTGTACAGCATAATTGCAGTCCCAAAATAAATGAAAAACGTTTTCAGTATGAAAATGAACATTTTACATCAATATTAGAATTAAACTTTTTCAAAAATTGTTTTATAGGATAAAATTTGTTGATCAATTTAAAAGACACCTCTTTGACTTTGTTGGTGAGAAAATATTTTTGTTGCAAAGACCATATTTTTTTCCCATATCAAATCTCTACAGATATTATTCCAATAAGAGATTACAGGGGACAATGTAGCAACTTCTTCAATAAAAAGAGATCTAATTTTGTAATTTCTATCTTTTTTGTTTGAAAAACAAATTTTACCCACAAATGTTTCTGTCGGATCAGAAAGGGACACTTTCTTAGGAGTGAGATGAATGCTACTTTTAAAGAGCATAGTAATTCCTGATGTTATAGCTCCCATAACAATGGCGAAATGTTTTGGACTTACTGGTATGTTGGGAGCCGGTCCGACAGAAAGTAAACAGCTGACGGAGCATCCACTAACCTTATTCGGTCACAAGAGGGCGCCAAGCAGTCAAAATAATAGGACAACACAGCAACACATCAAGCCGAATGTGTGGTTATTCCTGGACAACAAAACCAGTCTTTTGCGGAGGAATTTTAGTGGCAAAAGAAAAAATGTCAGTCAAAATCATTGATTTATCTTGTATATCAAAAATCATCATGTTACATAAAGGTATTTAATCATTTTTCTACTTTAAATATATCAAAACTTCATTTCTTTTTATCAGGAATGCGCATTGCTAAGAGTTTGTGGACAAATGTAAAGGTTTTTCTCAATATCTTCATTTTTTTTGAACCCTCAGATTACAGATTTGCTAATAGTCGGATCTCAGACTAATTTTGTCCAATATAACAAACCAATCATCAGTGTTCAGTTTGGTCCACGCTTACATACAGTGACACCCAAATTTATTCATTAATCTGGCAAATTCTGACTAAAAGTTGATGTTCAAAATGTAAATAAACATTGAGTTTTAAATATATATATATACACACACACACACACAGTTAAAGTCAAAATTATTAGCACCTCTTTGAATTTTTTTTCGTTATTAAATATTTCCCAAATGATGTTGAACAGATTCAGGAAATGTTCACAGTATGTCTGATAATATTTTTTCCTCTGGAGAAAGTCTTATTTGTTTTATTTCGGCTAGAATAAAAGCAGTTTTTAATTTTTTAAACACCATTTTAAGGACACAATTAAGATATATATGTTATATCCGTGTGGATAATACACGTTGTATAAGGAATAAGATGACACACAGACTGTTTTACTGCTCTCCGTTTTTACTTCGCTCTCTCAGATGACAACTACTACAACCGGCATTTCCGGTTAACACCACAATGCATTCTGGGTGCTGTAGTGAAATAACAATGCCACGAATATACAACAATACATATTTTCGATAGTCTACAGAACAAACAGTTGTTATATAATAACTTGCCTAATTACCCTAACCTGCCTAGTTAACCTAATTAAGTTAAGCCTTTAAATGTCACTTTAAGCTGAAGTGTCTTGAAGATTAGTCAAATATTATTTACTGTCCTCATGACAAAGATAAAATTAATGAGTGATTAGAGATGAGTTATTGAAACTATTATGATTAGAAATGTGCTGGAAAATGTTCTTTGCGTTAAACAGAAATTGGGCAAAAAATAAACACGAGGGCTAATAATTCTGACTTCAACTGTACATATACATATATTAGGGCTGTGACGAGACGCTCCTGGTTCGCGAGAACGAGACGAGATTTTTACACTATTTTAAAGAAATCCTAAATGATGAAACAAAACAGAAACATCCGGAGAACTCGCTAACCTTAATCTGTCACAAGATGGCGCCAAAGAGTCAAAATGCAAAGCCATTTCAGCAAGTAATAGTACAATAAACGCATTAAAGGGCCGATCCACACCGAGCCAAAACCACATATTCCTGCACCACCAAACCATTCTGCACAGGAATTGTGGAAATAGCCAAACATTCATTGTATGAGTCGAAATCATTAATACAGCTTTTATATCAAAAATCATTAGAATATTAAGCAAAGCTCAAGTTTCATTAAAGTATTAAGGACATTTTCTACTTTACATTTGTTAGTAATTATAATTTGATCAGGAATACGCATTGTGAAGAGTTTAATTTGGACAAATGTAAAGGATTTTTTTAATATCTTCATTTTTTTGAACCCTCAGATTACAGATTTGCTAATTGTCGTATCTCAGACCAATATTGTTCAATCATAACAAAGTAAACAATAATGGTAAAACTAAGTTTGGCCCAGGGTCACATCCAGTGAAGCCCAAAATTATTCATTCCTCTGACAAATTCGGTAGATAAAAGTTTTATTTATTTTGCAAATAAAAGTATATATATATATATATATATATATATATATATATATATATATATATATATATATATACGCACAGTTAAAGTCAGAATTATCCGAAATTATTATTTTTTTTTATTTAAATATTTCCCAAATGATGTTTAACAAATTCAGGAAATTTTGTGTATATATATCAATGGCCACCAATGCTTTCCTGTCTGAAATCTCTAATATCCTATCATAATAAAGGTGAAAACCCCTAAAACATAATTATATATATATATATATATATATATATATATATATATATATATATATATATATATATATATATATATATATATATTGTTACGTGGGTATGTGTTATTTAATTAATCTATTTATTTATTGCCGGTTTGTACTTGTTGCAGTCGAGTTATAGGAGGAGTGTTTATACCCGGCTTATGCAGGATTGGATGACGCCCGTGACGTCACTGGGGATTCCCAGTATATAAGGCTGACAGCAATGGCGGCTCTATTCTTTTTTTTTTTTTTTTTATTGCAATAGTAACAATACATTACAACAAATACCGATACAAAGCTGAAAGAAGTATAGTACAATCAATAGAAATATTAATTTTTGAAAAAAGTGGATTGTAACAAATTTAGAACAAATATAATAAATGTAAAAGAAATTAAAGGGAACAAGAGAGAGAAAAGAAGAAGAAAAACAAAATAATTAAGGGCACATAAAGAAAAATTAAATTATTGCAGAATATTAAATAAAGCACATATTTTAGAAGTATCAATAGCTTTCTTATTGTGAGAGTCTATATGATGTTTTTTAAATAAAGAGCTAGTTCTCGTTTAAAAAATAAAAAATTAGTATGGCGGCTCTATTCACACGGGGCTTCAGCGTCAACGCTTGACTGAAGGCGTGTCTGAAGTTGGAGCTGAAACGATCGTCATAGAAGCGTCAGCCAATGAAATTCAGTCAGCAATAGGCCACTGTCTGAGCTGGTGTATTTGCATACAGCGATCTGATTGGCTGACGCTTCCGTCGGCGCTTGAAAAGTTGAGCTGGTCCCAACTTCTGCAGCGAGGAACGCTTCTGAAGCGCCGCCGACGGATCCACAATGCAGTTCGGCAACGCCTGACGTCACCCATTCAAAGTGAATGGGAAGCGTTGACGCTGACGCCCCGTGTGAATAGGGCGAGTCTCGCAGTCTCTCGCCCTCCCTCAGCTCGGTGGTGGCTTGTGCTCAGGCGGTCTGGCTGGCGGTGCTCCGCAAGCCAGGCGATCATCCATCTAAATGCTTTATTAATCTAGGGTCGCCACAGTGGAATGAACCGCCAACTTATCCAGCATGTTTGAGGCAGCAGATGCCCTTCCAGCTGCAACCCATCACTGGGAAACACCCATACACCACAGACAATTTAGCTTACCCAATTCACCTACACCACATGTGTTTGGACTGGTGGGGGAAGCGTTGAGTGTATGGTTTACTAAACCGATAGGTCTTTAGTATACGCGTTCTGACAAGTTTTTACCTCATTGAGCTGAAAGGAACCTAAATGACTCTTTCAGTTTTGATCGTACAGATAAGATCAATACATCAATCGAATCTGTTAGGTGTCTACTTTTAAATGTGTACACTCACAACAAAAACAAATGTGTGTGCTTTTGCAAAACAAGGATAATAAACAGTGTAGGCATTCTGTCTTTTCTCTCTCTAGTTTTTAGAAACGCGTCAGTAAAATGCGCTGAAACTCCGCGAAAATAAAACTCCCATAGGTGAGACGCATATGTTTGTAAAGCTTGAAGTGTCTTCTTTTAAACGCAGCTAGGCACGTTGAAAACAAATATTGTTTGATAAAGTAATCAGTATGAAACCAACGCTATGTCTAGCCTCTCAGTTTCAGCTCATTAGAGTTAATACTGAAGCACCCTGTGGAAACCCACGCGAAGGCAGGGAGAACATGCAAACGCCACGCAGAAACGCCAACTGACCCAGCCGGAGCTCGAACCAGCGACCTTCTTGCTGTGAGGCGATTGTGCTACCCACTGCGCCACCGTGCTGCCCTGTCTTCATAAATAAGCTAATTAAATAACTTAAACTCGAAATAATCTTCCATGTTCATTTATTTGACAAGTAACTTTGCGTTGTTGGATAACACATTTCTACATCGACACATTTTTACCCCTGTAAGCTTTAACAGATGCAGTTGAAGTCCATTTTTGCCCTTCCATTGATTTAAAATACAGTACTGTTTTCCAAGTGATCTAAATCAAACCAAGGAGATTTTCACAGTGTTTCCTATAAAACACGAATCGTTCTTCTGGAGTCATAATAAGTATTTTTTATCTTAGTTTATTTCTTAAATAAAAGCAGTTTTTGATTTTTTTTTTTGTATTATTATTAAATCAGTGTTTTTAGCCTCCTTTTAATAAATATTTACTGTGTATTTTTCGATTGTCTATAAAAAAATGTGTTGTAAATAAATCCAACACAATCTCACGGCAATTCGTAACTTTTTCATTTAGTGGCTAATTCCTATGAATTCGTACGATCTAATTCGTACAATTTAGTACGACTTGCTTATCCCCCAATGACGGTTGGGGTTAGAGGTGGGGTCAGGTGCCACGCCTCCTTTTTAAAATCGTACCATTTCGTACGACTGAACTCGTACGAATTCGTACGAATTAGCCACTAAACTGGCAAAACGTAAAATACTTACGTTTTCTCGTGAGATCAGGCTGAATAAATCATATGTTTCATCATTCGTGCTTTCTGTCACGACTGAAATAAAAAAAAAACGAATGAAGGCAAAACTGAACGAGTTGAATATGACTTTACGTGACTGAAAACTAAACTGGATCACTGCGTTTCATCTGTTCTCCGGCTTGCCGACTGTTTGTAAGTTCAAGACTGCATTTCCTAACGTAAAACTACGTAACTTACACTCAATCTCTGATTAATAATAGCCTCATGCATAGCCGAGGACTTTCTCTATTAAAAGTGTTAAAATCGCTATTGAAAACAGAAGTCTAATATCATCAACAGTCGACATTTTGATAGTGTTTTACAACATGAACAAGACTGAAGTTGAATCTTATTACCTGTGTCAATATGGGGGTTAACTTCTGACGGATGCGAAAAACTGATGCGCGCAGCACTGTAACTGACAGAGCGAGAGTGCGCGAAAG